>NW_027103307.1:0-88875 GCF_902728285.1 Clytia hemisphaerica
AATTCTTATTCTACATAAAATTTGGAAACTTTTCATATATAATTTGTCCGGTGCACTCGTTGAGCCCAAAACCTCAAAATTTGGCTCTCAGCTCATGGACTAACATGAGAAGTGGCTATTCGATGTTGCTTTCTTTATCAGCCAATAGAAAACACCCGGGGGGGGGGGCACTTAGGCAAAAATAGGTACGGGGACGTGCCGCTGGTCATGGTACCTTTTTCAGTGTTGCAGAATTACTGACAGGGTATCTAAAATTGCAAAATCCTGATCTGACAGGGGCGCAATTTCATGATGTGTGTCTGACAGGGTCTGTTTTTGCCGTTTTTGCATGTAGAGTTCTTTTGCAAATCGTTTTGGCGCGGCGGTGAGCAGACCCCTGCGAGGGGCAAACAAATTTTTGCAAATACTTATCGCACGGCCAACAGAGGCGCTTTGCTGCTGTTGTCTCGCACCACACGCCGGCCATATTGCGCCCTCTTAAAGGGATCGAGGCTAATTTCAAAGATACCTCTTTTTATTTCAACTGTTATGTTTTGTTTCTTCCCATATCATTGAGACATTCCGATGTAGGCTTAGAACAGCTGTAGAACAGAACAATACTCTCGACTCTTCTGTATTAGTCTCATTGACATCCTCTCGTCCTCTTTGTAAAAGCGTCGTTTTAAAGCTTATACTTGGAAAATAGTCCTTTCAAACCTAGACTTCATCTAGGATCTAGGATCACATAAGATTCCGATTCCTGCTATAACATTCCACTTGCCACTTGAAAACAGATGATAGTAGTTCCGACTAGTTGAAAACAATGAAACAAGTTGGCCGATTATAAAAATAATCAAAACATTACTTCTTTTTTGCGTTTTATGATTTGCCAGCTTGGATTAATTCACTTTTTCTGCCGGTATGCCTGGGAAAACTAGCGGAATGATCCCGGAAAAGCGCTAGTAATGCTCTAGAGCGGGAATCGGAATCTTATGTGATCCTACGGTAATCCTGGAAACGGATATCTGAAATTTATCTACGTTCATTATAACGTTTTTTGAAACTTTAAAGGGGAACTCAACAAATTTGTCATTTTTATTTTTTTCCTGACTTTTGGTAATATTAAGTATAAAAATGAGAAAGAAAGTATATAGGTTCGATCTCTCAAATAAAAATCATGAAAAATCTCTCTTAACTTCAGTTAAAATTATGTTCAAAAAATCACCACCTTTCTTTTTAAAAAAGATCGACTTCTCTTTGGATTATGACGTCACCGTATTCAGAAAACAGAGCAAATTCAGTTATGACTACAGTATGTTTTCAGAGTTCTGTTTTAAACAAGAAATAAATACATAGAAAAGTATTCCTGGTGAATTGTGGGTGATTTAGCTGAATAACAATAAAAAATCCAACAAGAAACACAAAAATTTAATCACAAACCCTCTACTGAAGGGCCTGTCTTCACTGATTTTTAGCCTGAGAAGATAAGCATCTTCCTCTTCTGAATGCGACTACGTCATAAAACAGCTGAAAGTGCGTCTTTTTTATTTGATAAACAATTTCATTTTAGTAGAGGGGAGCCTCTTTTTAAAAGCTCATTAAACAAATTTTTAGAGTGAAAGGAGAGTTGCAACCTTGAAATTTTGAAATTTATCGTTGAAACAAACCATTTCAGGATAGAAACAAAAAAATCCAAAATTTGTTGAGTTCCCCTTTAAGCGTTCTATTTGTTCTTGTACATCTATAATATTGTATGACCTTGCATTGCTTTGAAACACATTTTGTGGAAGTAGAGAGTGATGATTTTGAATAATATTAAAGATATGTTTACTTTTTAATTTCATAACTCTCGTCGTCGATTCTTTTGGTCGGTTTTCCAGGTACTGTATTGAGGTTTAATGTTTATGCAATGCTGTAGTTTTTTAGCCTGGAAATGTTGATATCACGTTATACTTTACGAAAAACGCGAAAAACGTGTATAAAGAGTAGGTTTTTCAGGGTAGAATCTGACAGGGTAGGTTTTTCAGGGTAGAATCTGACAGGGTGTAGGTTTTTCACAGTAGAATCTGACAGGGTAGGTTTTTCATCGAATTTTTCTTCTGACAGGGTCTATTTTTCATCAAATTTCATTTCTGACAGGATCGACTTTTGAAACTCCAGCGGCACGTCCCCGTCGGTCGTCAAGGTCAGTGCCCCCCCCCCCCCGGGAGAAAACATGAAAAAGTTATCACCCTAACACAATGAAATCAAGCTACGCCATTGTTGAGTACTAAAACACATGCAACCATGAACAGATAAACAACTGGGACATCCACCTCCCTTTTTTTTTGTAGAAAGTGCTGCTAGCTTCGTTGCCACCTCGTTAAAAACATAAAATGAAACAATAAATTTTGATCATATACCTCTTAGGAATACCTTGCTAACAACATCAAAGCTTTGACAAAAGTCTCCATTGTTCTAAGTCTTTTATCTATATCATAACACAGAAAACAGAGGCAAAATCATCGTCAGCTTGTTAAAATTTTAGAGAGGATGGGGTTCACATTATGATGTTCTTATGACGCAGACTTTGGCATAATATTTTTTTTCAAGTCATAAAAAATTATTGGAGTGACAAAAGTGATTCAAAAGTATACACGCAGTTGAAATTCTGCATTTTAGAGTTGAAAATGTTGTTAAAATATATTGCAAAATTTGTTTGTGAATTGCGAGTAATCTTCAAAGTCTATTAATCCTTTTATCTAAACAATTCAAAGAAATAAAATTATGACGTAGTATTGTCGGATTTTTCATACCAATTTTAAAAATACAGGCGGCAACGAATCTCATTCCAAAGAAGCAATAAAAGATAGATGTCCAGTCGTTTATATGTGCATGTTGCAATCATTAGCTACTTCATTCTATAAGTATTCAAATTATATTTCAATCAACTTTATTCAAAAACTTAAATATTTCATGAAAAGCGACGAACTTGATTCAGTTCCACTCACCAATAAAAAGCAGGGCAGAGATTTTGATTTGGTTTTTTCTTCATTTGTTAAACATGGAATCTTCCTTAGCATTGGAAAAAGAAGTGAAGAGTCTTAAAAAGAAAGTTTCAAATTGCGAGCAAGCAATTCACGAATTAAATTTCAAACTTCAACTTTTTCTGGTGGCTGCACAAAATGATTCCAAAAAGCTGGTTAAAAATAAAGAAGTTTTGAAGGAAGTAAACTATGAAACTGTCAAATCTGAAATGAACGGAGGTTTCTTGGACGATGATACCTCGGCAAAGTCTGGTAAATTATCTTTCGTTGAAGTCACGCCACGGACAAACACCAATATCAATGAGCGAAATGGACAAAGTTCTTCAATGAAAAATCTCGAAAATTCTGACGAAAACTCTCCAACAAAATTTGAAACTACAGAGAAAGAAGCAGAGACAAAGTCGAGAAACAACGTGAACATCCAAACAGAAAAAGAAGTCCGTAAAGTTTCTTTTCCATTAAAAAAAGGCGATTCTTCTCAGGAACAAAACAAAGACAACACTATCGATATAATGTTGAAACCTTTGGAATCACATAGGGTGTCTAACAATCGCCAAAGTATTATTGATCATATCAACGAACAACAAAAAAATCATCTGGATCAAATTGAAGAAACAATAAGCAATGAACGACAAAGTTATGCTGAAGGCTTAACAATACATGGAGCCAATCGTATAGCAACTGGTCGACCATTCAGTAAAGTCGTTTGGACCATATTGGTCATTGGTTCGGTGATAACAGCTATCGTCATATCCAAAGAGCACTGGGACGACTTCCTAAGTAAGAAAAGTTTATCCAACATCAAAATCAATGTTCCCGATTCAATCCAAGTTCCTGCCATCACAGTGTGTAATTATGTGGGTATCAACAAAGAGAGACGACGTTTTGAGCGCGGCGCCCCTCATTTTAGACGTCCAAAACTTGTAGATATTCTAGTACTCGGTAACTGTGGCTTCAATTTAACAAGGTGTGGTTATGAGAATTCAACATTAATCCAAATACGCACAAGTCCCCCTGATTATGTACAAGAAGAAACGAGAAATGACTTGGTGAAATTTGATAATACCACAAACTGTTTTACATTAAGCGATTATCTTCAAAAGTCGGCTTCTAATATTCTAACAGTCCAAGCGGTAGCTAACCAGTCCGATATGGATATATGGAGCGAGATTCATATCAATCCGGCAACTGAAACTTTCCCAGAATCGTCACCAACGATATATTGGGTTAGTAAAGGTTTTTATCAAGCAACGATGGAGAAAAAGATCATCACCAATCTTGGCAAACCATACACCGATTGTGTCGAAGGGAAAGGGTCTTATACTCAGAATAAATTCACAGGAAACTACACAGTGACTAAATGTCAGAAAGGCTGCTTTTGGGAAAAAGTGTTCGAAAAATGTGGAGCTATACCAGTGATGTATAAAAGACATATGCAAGAACCACATCGCTTCGATAACAAAACTTTTGTGAATGACACATTCGGCCAAGCTTGTTTGAGTACTATCGAAGATGATTTAAACATAAAAGAACGATGCAACCATATTTGTGATCTACCCCCTTGCTACAGGGAGGATATTAAACTTTACCTTGATTACCATCCGTCACCAAAAGTGAACTATTTAGAACTAGCATTCACTTTCCAATCATTCATTATAGAAACTGTGGAGGAGGTACCAGCGTACACGTGGCATGATTTGTTCGCAAATTTCGGAGGGTGTCTTGGCCTGATGACAGGAGCATCTATTTTGTCATTCTTCGAACTTTTCATTTTCTTTGGGTTAATTGTTTTTGATTTTTTCGATATTTACACAAAATGTACAAAATTGAGGAGTTAGTCCAGGGGAATTAAAGCTTGACCCAAAATCGGCGTACACATGGAATTTTCTGATTGAAATGCCTTCATTGGGTCCTTAGGATCGAAAAACCACCGAGTGCCACCAAGCACACCTTAAGCATTTTCCATAATGGCGGAAATTTCAAAATGGCGAATTTAAAAATTTGATGTTTTCAAACATAGACATATTATATACTGTTGGAAAGGATTTTTCATGCTGAACAACTTTTTTGCTCACGAAAAAGTCTGAAAATGTACTGAATGTGAGTAATAAGCGTCCGGAGTCAGGTAGGTGATGTCAGCATTTTTCGGACATGTGATTTTTTCCCTCAAAACTATCAAGTGTTGCATACCGTTTTAAAGGATTTTTCATGCTGAACAACTTTTTTGCTTACGAAAAAGTAGTCTGAAAATGTACTGAATGTGAGTAATAAGCTTCCGGAGCCAGGTAGGTGATGTCAGCATTTTTCGGACACGTTATTTTTTCCCTCCAAACTATGAGGTGTTACATACTGTTGGAAAGGATTTTTCATGCTGAACAACTTTTTTGCTTACAAAAAAGTCTAAAAATGTACTGACTGAGATTAATAAGCGTCAAAAGCCATGTAGGTGATGTCAGCATTTTTTAGAAATGTGTTCTTGTATTCAAGCAATGATTTTAGTGACGCTTTATAAGAATTTTTTGGAGAAAGTATCTAAAGAGAAGCTTGACAGCAAAACATTGGGTAAACAGTCTTATCAAGCTGATTTTTATCTGCCTCCTTTTTGTGCATGCTGAAAGCATAGTATAAGAAAGCCGCGGCTGGAATGATAACATCTGAATTTCTGTTGTTCTATCTCTGTCGTATTTGATGACTATTTGTTGATCAAGAAATCAGTAATGTAGCATCTTTAATGGTAAATTTTATTAGTTTACTTCTCAGTGCGTTTTAGACGTTAATGATATGCCCTTGATAATACACTTGTATTATAAAATCATTGTAGAGGAAAAATCAACACTAAGAAATTTAAACAAGCACAAAATGGCTGGGCTAAAAGAACTCAAAAATTTATGAGGTGCCTCGAAATGCCTTCACAATATTTCAGTGAAATCTTTTTAAAAATCAATGAAAAAGTACATCAAGATAATACTGTGAAAATTTCAAGCCAGCACCTTCAAAATTTATCATTTAAACTGACAGGAAAGTTGTCATCTTGAATATAGTTCTTATAATTTCAATTTTGGCGAAAAAACTATTGTTTCCACAAAATACCTCTAAAATATGTCTAAGATTAGTTCAAGTGTTCTATTGGGTACAGATTCAAAGATATCTACAATCAGTGTCATAATATATTGGCACTTTTGGCTAATTTACAATTTTTCGAAAATTGAAGTTCGAGCGAGAATGTCAATTTTTAGGCCTTCAACTTGATTTCATCAAGTATTTCGATCTGGGAGGGATTTATGGGTTTCTAGGCTATATTTCAAGCCCTACTAGACCATTTTTGAACTTTTGGATCCTCAGATCCTAAGGTCCTAAGTCTTAAGTCTAGCGTTAAAACTCAGAGTTAAAACTCTACCCTTCGAACCTACTTTAGAGCACTTACAAATCGATTGTGGTTTCAAAACACCCCGGTGAATTTCCCTTTTGTGTCAAATATTGTGTCCCTGATTGTCTTTGAAAATTAAAAATGCCGATTTCTGCTCTGCGGGGGGTCTAAAATTATGAGAAAACCCAAAAAATGTGAAAAATAACCCTTTTCCGACCATTTTTAGGCATTTTCATTAGGTCAAAATCAATTTTTTGTGAAATATTTAACTTTTTGAAAAGGTCCAATTTACGAAAAGTCAAAAACGTGAAAATTTCAGAAAATTTTGACTTTTTTTCAAGTTTTAGCCCCTAAAATTGACAAAAGGCGGATTTTGAGCCCGAAAAATTGCTTGAAACTTGAAATTAGACCCCCTGGTGAGCAGAATTTGGCATTTTTCAGTTTCTTAGACAATCAGGGTCATAATATATTGGCACTTTTGGCTAATTTACAATTTTTCGAAAATTGAAGTTCGAGCGAGAATGTCAATTTTTAGGCCTTCAACTTGATTTCATCAAGTATTTCGATCTGGGAGGGATTTATGGGTTTCTAGGCTATATTTCAAGCCCTACTAGACCATTTTTGAACTTTTGGATCCTCAGATCCTAAGGTCCTAAGTCTTAAGTCTAGCGTTAAAACTCAGAGTTAAAACTCTACCCTTCGAACCTACTTTAGAGCACTTACAAATCGATTGTGGTTTCAAAACACCCCGGTGAATTTCCCTTTTGTGCCAAATATTGTGTCCCTGATTGTCTTTGAAAATTAAAAATGCCGATTTCTGCTCTGCGGGGGGTCTAAAATTATGAGAAAACCCAAAAAATGTGAAAAATAACCCTTTTCCGACCATTTTTAGGCATTTTCATTAGGTCAAAATCAATTTTTTGTGAAATATTTAACTTTTTGAAAAGGTCCAATTTACGAAAAGTCAAAAACGTGAAAATTTCAGAAAATTTTGACTTTTTTTCAAGTTTTAGCCCCTAAAATTGACAAAAGGCGGATTTTGAGCCCGAAAAATTGCTTGAAACTTGAAATTAGACCCCCTGGTGAGCAGAATTTGGCATTTTTCAGTTTCTTAGACAATCAGGGTCATAATATATTGGCACTTTTGGCTAATTTACAATTTTTCGAAAATTGAAGTTCGAGCGAGAATGTCAATTTTTAGGCCTTCAACTTGATTTCATCAAGTATTTCGATCTGGGAGGGATTTATGGGTTTCTAGGCTATATTTCAAGCCCTACTAGACCATTTTTGAACTTTTGGATCCTCAGATCCTAAGGTCCTAAGTCTTAAGTCTAGCGTTAAAACTCAGAGTTAAAACTCTACCCTTCGAACCTACTTTAGAGCACTTACAAATCGATTGTGGTTTCAAAACACCCCGGTGAATTTCCCTTTTGTGCCAAATATTGTGTCCCTGATTGTAGCAACAAAAAAACTTTTTGTGAAGGAAAATAAGAGAACAGTTTCAAAACTATCTACCAATAATAAACTGAGCATCTTGATGTTCTTATAAAGCTCGGAGACAGAGATAGAACAGCAATTAACTGAGAAGACAATGCGGTACATATTCCAGCCGCGGCTTTCTTATACTATGCTGAAAGAGAGTGGTTGCTTCATCTGTCAGTAGTTAATAGTATGATGCCGTATCTTTGTAGCTGGACACCAAAACTATGCTAGATACGCTTAGTATTACCTATTGAACATGGAGAGCTTACCGTAGGAGATTCTTCAAAGGTTTATGAAAGGGGAGCACGTCATGAGGCATCAAGAGGGTTTCGGAACGGTATATGGTCAGACATGTTCATTGAAATCACGTTCATGCGATATGGAAAGGGTCCAGGCGGAATCGTTGAGTGTCACGCTCAAGCCGATCGTGGTCAAGAAGTGGGCAAACAGTCTGCATATAAAAACCTAGACGATGTTATCGTCCGTTACAGTGATAGTAAAGGCGGGAAAAAATGGCGGTATGGCGTTATGGCGGTATACGGAAAAAAATCGGCAGGAGAGTTTCGAAGAAGACTGGCAACTCTACCGACTGTTAACTCTTTTCGGCAAAAAAACCCGTTTGCGAATTCTCTTCGGCTTTGGGCTTTTTTCTTAGATAGTGATTCGTCTTAGACTATAACATAGTCTAATAAAAACCCAAATCTTGGCGGATCTTGATGACATGAGAGATCAACACCAAAATCTCAAGATTTCCACAAGGAGGAATCCAAAAGAAGAATCAAAAGTGACGAGACCGACCGATCTGGTATCAGAAAAACACTGGAAAATGCATCGACCCTTTCAAGGAAGACTTAGATGGTTTGGTCAACATCTTTTCTAGATTCATTGCGAAAGGTGAGGTGAACGTTCGTAACGCTATTGAGGATGGAAAAGACCAAAGAAATGAATTTATAAAGAGCTTACCAGAGGAATTCCACGATAAACTATCCAGCAAAACAATCACCATGAAATCAAGAAAGAAATCTGTGGTTACCAGTGCCGTAAGAAGCATTTTAATATTGGGGGGGCTGAAGTTTAGTGGACACCGCGAGGGCCAACCATGGTTTGGCCCGAGGGGGGAAATTTTGAAAATTTGAGCTCTAGATTGCTTAAAAATACACTCAAAACACGCACATAAAAGACAATTATGACAAATTGAAAAAAAGAGACTTTGCATTTTGCAAAATAACCATTTTTGAAAAAATTATTGGGGGGACATAGCCCCCCTTGCCCCCCTTGCCCCCCCAGTTGCTACGGCACTGGTTACTGGAGAAAGCAAAATTTTCAACACTGAGGTAATCTATTCATGCGTTATGTGTTTATTGAGTATTGGCAGAGTCAAGTTAGAGGAAGTCCTGAGGTTCGAGCTATCACCCATCCCTCTATCAATCTTTCAAAAGAATGGGGACATGAGACCCCCTAACGGTAAATCGCAATTAAAAGAAGCTCTCAAAGTTACTACGTCTCAAAGAAACCAAATGAAGCCAGAGGTCACCATTGTGGATGGTTGCGCAAAATTTTGGGATATCAGTTGGTCAAAGGATGGTACCGTCATAGGTCTGGCTTACAAAATGTACACGTACGTAACTTATCAACTATCACAGGAAAATACTGACGTATTTCTCGTTTTTGATCGATACTTTAAGTATTCAATTAAAGGTGCAACCAGGGAACAAAGGACAGGAAGCATTTCGCACAACCATATTCTGACACTTGATGCATCCCTCCCAGCAAGAGAAGTTACCATGACATCATCGCACAACAAAATTTAAGTAATCGATGTCGTCTCAAAGTATATAGTTGATATGCTCACTGTCAATCGTTTCGAAAATAGACTTGTCGTGACATTCTCAGATGCAACACCAATACAAGTTGAAAACGGCGTCGTCACACCACGGGAGAATTTGAGAAGTCAACATGAGGAAGTGGACGTCAACATCATCAAGCAGTTAATGAATGATTTTTCGTAAGCAAAAAAGTTGTTTAACATGAAAAATCCTTTCCAACAGTATATAATATGCCTATGTTTGAATACATAAAATTTTTGAAAATTTTTAAATCCGTCATTTAGAAATTTCTGCCATTATGGAAAATGCTCAAGGTGTGCTTGGTGGCACTCAACGGTTTTTCGATCCTAAGGACCCATTGAACGCATTTCAATCAAAAAATTCCATGTGTAAGCAAATTTTGGTTTCCCTCAAAAAAGGCAGAAATTCCCCCGGACTAAGTAGGATTGCAACAAAAGTGTAGAGAGCTCTGGACTTCTTTGATTTGTGTGTTTGTTCGACAGTTGCCTTGTGGGTGTCCGGACAATTCCCCCCCTGGTGAATCCCCCCCGGTGAATTCCCCCCTGGTGAATTTCCCCCCCGGAAAATTCCCACCCGGTGAATTCCCCCCTGGTGAATTGCCACTCATATATTTTCATATGTGTTTTTAAGTTTCGAAATCATGGACTGTAACCCCGGGGGGTACTAGGGTTGGCGAATGAGAGGTATGTGCGGACGGGACCTCCGAAAACCGACCCTTACAGAGACTTTTTGATTTTTTTTTTTTCGATTTTTGAAAAAAGTCATTCCCTTAGAGAGACTTTATTACAATTTTTTCTCTGGAAATCAAAAAATTTCCTAAAAATCCTGGATTTTCCAACCCTTAGAGAGACTAATTTAAAACTTTCAATCGAAACAAACCTCCAATTTTAGGGTCAAGGATTTTTACATGATAGTCTACAAAGTTTTAAGAATCACAACGCCCATTTTCTTTGATTCTGAGAAAAGAACTGAAAGATTTTTACATGATAGTCGTCTACACAGATTTTTATAAGATAAATAGTAAAATCGCTTATTTCAAATTACATGATTTTTTAGTTCACCAGGGGGGAATTCACCGGGTGGGAATTTTCCGGGGGGGATTCACCAGGGGGGAATTTACTGGGGGGATTCACCGGGGGGGGAATTCACCAGGGGGAAATTCACCAGGGGGAAATTGTTCGGGAATCGCCTTGTGTTTGTAGAAATTGGAAAATCACAGTATCAAAAGTTTCCTTGAGAAGCCTTTTATGATCGCGAAACAACAATCTATACGTGTATCCGGGGGTTACTACCCTTGCCGATCGACGGGGATGCTCCGCTGAGGTTAGAAAAATGGACCCTACGTGGAACTCGTTTTTTAAAAAACTTTGCCGAAATTTGCGAAAAAAGTGACCCTGAATGGGACTGAAATTCCAAATTGTTCTCAAATTTTCTACTTTTTTCCCAAATTTTCCAAAAAAGGCACCCTACGAGGGACTGATTTTTCTATTTTGGTGTTTTTGCGACCCTAACTCGTGGATGTTAAAAAAGGTACCCTGACCAGCAGCGCAGCCCCGTAACCCATTTTGCCCTAGTACCCCCCGGGACGTGTATAATATTTATCCATTATTGATTGTTTTCTTCATGGGTAAAGTAAACCCACGGTTAACAAAGCATTGTAAATACTTTTGAAAGTTCGAAGGGCGGTAAAACAAGCGCATTGATTGTCTCAATATTACATAACAAACTATTACAAACAACGATGTTTATTTAGACGTCAAGTTCATGTCTTGTAATATTTGAGGTCGCGAAAGTTAATTCCTTAAAATACGTCGGCAAGGATCAAAGAGGGCTTATACTCACGGTTATGCGTATAAAACTGTAGGTTGACTTGCCGATTTCAATCCAAAGATTCTATTCAGATTTTGCTTTCGAACACCGAACACATATTCAGTTTACAGAGTGGGAAGATAAGGAGGACAATGTAGCTACACATCGTCTGTGTTATTTCACCTCTTCGTAATTTTACTTTCGCGGTCCTCAATCACGGTCTTCTCCACCAAGCTAATCTTTTAATAAATAAAGGTGTCAAGACATACGGGGCAACCAGAAACATATAATAAGATTGAATATAAATGAAGAACGCTCATCAATTAGTCTTTCAAGGAATACAATTCTTCCATTAGAATGAAATCGTGTTTTTCGAGGTTCAATAAGGTAACAAATGTGTGTTTAATTTAGACATGAGTGCTGATATAGGGATGTTTCGACGAGTATAGCGTTGGCAGAAGAGAGTGTAACCAAGTAACCCGAACACGGATAGAGAAGTTTTTGATCTGAAATTAGAAAATCTACTTGGCTCAATCCCATCACCCTCTATTTATAACCCTACCTTCCACAAAAGATTTAGATTCACTTAATAACAAAATATGAATACTATGCTGAGAATCTTTCTAAAACATAGGGAAGAGCGTGTGTACCATACTGAGTAAAAAACACTGACCAATATATATCAAAAAGAAAATATGAATTGAGATTGATAAAGATAGATAATAAGATGCCTTTTTGCTTGTTACTGTGCATTGAAAGAACTCTTGATAATGACTCACATAATACTTTCTCCTCCTGTTGTCATCCTTTAATAGATTACAAATCTATGTTTTAGTTGAGTCGAAGAGAGAGAGAGGAAAGAAAGATTTAATCGGTTTGTTTAGATATGACTTGATTTGCTGTGTTGTTCGGTTTGGTGTAGAAACTTAGCGACTTATGTTGAGCGATTCTCTTGAAAATTCTTTTTGCTATTGGTTTATTGGTTGAATTTTTGTATAGCTGTCCCACTAGTCCCAACAGTAGATGGAAAAAAATATATTAGAAATAATAGTAGAGAAGGCAATCTAGTGGCTAAATTTCTGATAAAAAACTTCAAAACAAAGTGAAATGGTGTGTGCCAGCTGGGCGAGGACCAAAGAATTTAGCGCGTCCAGAATATTTTGGGTTGGAAAAAAGCACTTAGAGCTCTTTTCTCATTTTAACAGGGACTTCTTTTCGACCATTTAGAATTAGAAATAATAAAAATGCGGTGTTGCCATATTTTGGGTGTTTCGATTATTTTCATATTGAGTGTCGCTGCAGTCGGCCTACTGGTTGCTAGTGGTGTGGCTTATGATGTGTTAATAGAGGATAGTTTAAACGGCACCTCCAGTTCACGGATAGGATTGTGGAGAAATTGTACAACAATGAATGGTATTGAAACATGTTCCGTTGATGATAATATTTTGGAATTTAAAAGTGAACCGAACATGAGAAGAGGTAGGTTAAGACTGTCCAACACTTAAAAAAGTTTCAAAGATTACCCAATTTTTATTACTTCGACCCCTAAATTGCTTGAAATTGAGTAACTCCAGGCTCAGAGAACGAAGAAGAAGTGTAAAGGTTCTTGAAGACAATATCTTCAAAAAATGGTAAATTTAGTTGTTTTGCGGTTATTTTCACCACATCAATCTAAATACTCGAGACAATAGTTTAGACTTAAAGAATAGAGGTTGAAACCATTGTGGCAAATCTTCCTCTTGCATCTTCAACTCTATATATCCTCTTGACCATTACACCCCTGTCTCACAGCCCCGATGGTAGCCCATGGTACTCAGTGGGACAAAAATTCCTATTGAAATCTCAATGGGGATAGAAATTCAATTGTTCTAAGGTTAATAAACCAAGGAGGATGGTTTTAGAGTTCAATTTCTAAACATTGAATTTCGAATGGGGATGAAATCAAAGCAAATTTCCCATCGGGGGCGAAATTTTTGCCAAATTTTCCAGTGGTCCAACACGGGTCTGTGACACAGATGTGTACCGATGAACCCCACTATTAAAGTGAAAAATATTTTCATAAAGAAGAAAACGAAGCAACAGCCTGAAATACTGTGCTTTTTTATATTTCACATTTCCTTGACAGAAAGCTTTTGACATATTTCCATCACAGTGTAAAAAACTATTTGTCATAAAACAATCAGATTTGATATAATCTCTTAATTTTTGTTTTGATTGACATTTAATTAAGAAACTGTTGGACTTAATTGGATCTATTTCATTAGCACAAACCACAAATTGAGAAATCAATCCTGTCATATACTGAACTATCCTCTCTGACATGAAATTAATTTTTATAAAATCAAAGTGTACGGACATTTAAATCCCTCTACTAAGCAATGTCTATGACGTATAAAGGGAAGGTTTCTTATGAGGGGGGTTTCGGCTCATAATTCGGTTGAAAACAAGAAGTCGTGGTTGGGGGCGCCGTCTTTCGAAGGATGTCGTGGTTGGGGGCGCCGACTCTCGAGAGTCGTCGTGGGTGGGAGCGGCGTCCTTCGAAGGTCGTCGTGGGACAGGTGGTCGTGGCACAGGACGTCGTGGGAGCCTCTCTTTCAATTTTTTCTGGTCTTCTATTTCTCAATATTTTCTAGCTGGTCCTTAAAATATCACTTAATATACCCACACCGCCCTTCGAGAGCCACCGAACAGTGCGGCGACCTTCGAGAGTCGTGGTTGGGGACGGCGAACAGTCCGGCGACCTTCGAGAGTCGTAGTTGGGGACGGCGAACAGTGTGGCGACCTTCGAGAGTCGTGGTTGGGGACGGCGAACAGTCCGGCGACCTTTGAGAGTCGTGGTTGGGGACGGCGAACAGTGCGGCGACCTTCGAGAGTCGTGGTTGGGGGCGGCGAACAGTGCGGCGACCTTCGAGAGTTGTTGTTAAAACCAATTAAGTATAAGCCGGAAGGGCTAAAATTGAATTTTTAGCCTTTCTCAGGCAAGAAAAGTGAAGCAATCCTTATAATTTACTCGGTGTTTATTATCACTAAGGCGATCAGTGAATCACACGTCATTAGAGTTGATGGACCCGCCAAAATAAAAAAAAAACGTATTAATCTTATTCCGAGCTGGTAATTTTGTTAGGTCCTTAAAACTTTAAAATTGGCTCACTAAAAAGATAGCTCTTGAAAAGAACTAACAAACTCAAATATGACATGTTTTGCTTCAGCCAAGGCAGAGAAGTTGAAACATCATCATTATTAGAAAAAAAAAATAGGTTTCCCACTGTATTGAAGGAGTTAACAGGCCATATGAAATAGCTCAGGAATCTGTTATTGCAACTACTTCCCGGGGGGGGGGGTTACTACCCTTGTCGACCGACGGGGGTGCTCCGCTGAGGTTCGAAAAATGGACCCTACGTGGGACTCGAAACTTGCGTAAAAAGTGACCCTGAATGGGACTGAAATTCCAAAATGTTCTCAAATTTTCTACTTTTTCCCCAAATTTTCCAAAAATAGGCACCCTACGAGGGACTGATTTTGCTATTTTGGTGTTTTTGCGACCCTACCTGGGACTCGTGGAAGTTAAAAAAGGTACCCTGACCAGCGGAGCATCCCCGTAACCCATCTTGCTCTAGTACCCCCCCCCCCCCGTGAACTTTTTGCAGCATTTCAAAAACTTTTGCGTTTAAATTTAATGGTGTTTTTTCCGCCGAACTAAGATCAGCATGCCGACATCCGACAAACCCGGTTGATTGACATCCCCTGGCCTATTTTATTTGTTATTAAATAAAATTTATCTTTATCAATTGTTTTCGATCGAAGATTCTCCCATTTCAAATTCATGCTTTTTCTTAATCTTTGTATACCTCTTTTGGTAGCAACACCAGATTTCAGAATTTGCAACTATATATTTCCAGGCGTAGTCAATCGATGAAATCGATGCGGAAAAATAATCCATACTAATCGATGGTCAATCGATGATAATCGATAATAATCGATACGTAATCGATAGTTAATCGACGATTAATCGACGCGAAAAGTTACGTTCCATCGATCGAGTACCGTCGATGAAACGATTATTACCGAGTACATCGATAATCGACGTCGTCAATTGACTACGCCTTGATATTTCCCAGAGGCTAGAGAAAAAACTCAAAAATGTAGCTACTATCGATGTTGAACAACTTAGTGTTGTTAATATAACAGAAACTTTCTGGAAAGGGTCTAGCAATGGAAGCAAAAATTTGCCCCTGAGATCTCAACGATTTCTGCAATACCCTGCAAGCTGTAGATGAATGTTGTCATTTGTAAAAAATAAATTTTGAAGTTTATAATTAAAAATTTACAAAAGTTGCTGCTTGACCCAACCACGACTCTCGAAGGTCACCGCACTGTTCGCCGTCCCCAACCACGACTCTCGAAGGTCGCCACACTGTTCGCCGCCCCCAACCACGACTCTCGAAGGTCGCCGGACTGTTCGCCGTCCCCAACCACGACTCTCGAAGGTCGCCGCACTGTTCGCCGTCCCCAACCACGACTCTCGAAGGTCGCCACACTGTTCGCCGCCCCCAACCACGACTCTTGAAGGTCGCCGGACTGTTCGCTGCCCCCAACCACGACTCTCGAAGGTCGCCACACTGTTCGCCGTCCCCAACCACGACTCTCGAAGGTCGCCGCACTGTTCACCGCCCCCAACCACGACTCTCGAAGGTCGCCGCACTGTTCGCCGTCCCCAACCACGACTCTCGAAGGTCGCCGCACTGTTCGGTGGCTCTCGAAGGGCGGCGTGGGTATATTAAGTGATATTTTAAGGACCAGCTAGAAAATATTGAGAAATAGAAGACCAGAAAAAATTGAAAGAGAGGCTCCCACGACGTCCTGTGCCACGACCACCTGTCCCACGACGACCTTCGAAGGACGCCGCTCCCACCCACGACGACTCTCGAGAGTCGGCGCCCCCAACCACGACATCCTTCGAAAGACGGCGCCCCCAACCACGACTTCTTGCTTTCAACCGAATTATGAGCCGAAACCCCCCTCATAGTTTCTTTTAGTGAAGGGGGCCCTCAACCCACGGAGAAAATCTACCGAAAGATGGAAATTTTCCTCTTGAAAAATGCACATAATAAAACCTGGTGCAGACTGGGATTAACACTAACGTTTTGATTGATAATTTAAAAACCCCATTTTTGGCTGTTTTTTTCTTCACATCAACGGGTCACCTTACTTCTAGAGTCTGTAACTTTTGCTGATATACTTTTTTGTGAAAATATTTCAATAGTTGAAATATAAAAAAGCTTCAAAGTGCCTCTTTACCAAAAATGAAGTTAATAGCATCATCATGTCATCTTCATTTTCAAAAAAAATGAGATCATGATAATTTGTTCTTATCGGCACAAAGGCAATATCAAGGCTAAGTAGTGCGATTTTCATTTTCTCCTACTGCGCAGTTGAAAAACTATTTTCCCTTTTTATTTCATTCAGATAAAGATATCTTGATCGTGATGGACATAGCAGCTGTTGCAATCATTCTGATCGCCATCTTCCTCACACTCTGTGGTTTGGCTAAAAGTCATCGCTCAAAATGCGTCGAAATCACTGCATCACTCTTATTCATTTTAGCAAGTAAGTTCGACTGGAACAATCGCATGTAACACTTACAATCACTCTTTTTGAACAACCCATTCTCAGATATCAAGCCTAGAGGGCTGCTTCAAATGTCCAATTAAATTGTATGCCATTACAAAACATTATCATCACATATATTTCAAATACGTGAAATCCTGAAGTAGCTTCGGTATTGTTCTTGAATTTTTGTTGGATATTTTTGATTTTTCTTCTTATTCTATTTCAGCAATATGCATTCTGTTTATGGTTGTCTACTTAGAAGTTGAAATGATAAAAGACTCTTCATTCAAGCGTGGTTGGGCTGTTTTTACTTTATACGGTGGTCTAGCGGCAACACTCCTGACATCTGTCGAAGCTATAGTCTACGCTTTGTGTTGTTATGATCCTTATTTAGAAGGTATCGAGAAAAGTGACTCTTTAGTTTTACGGTCGAGACCACCAAATTTGGAATACAATAGATCATATAACAACAATGCAATGGACACCTCTTATAACCCATACGCAGTTCCAACGAAGGATTATTGAACTACTTAAAGAGTAGTTCTTATTGCTGGATGACTGGAATAATTTGTTTTGGTGGATTATAGGAAAAACATGGAAACAAGTGTGTCGTACTTTTTGTGAACATAGATCCCATCCGTCACATGAACCTTTTGTTGACATTCAGCTAACGTTATCTCACGTTACGGGCGATATTGGCGTTAGATGAACGTTTTTTACCTATTGTGTTGCCATAAACATGTAAAAGCAATACAATAAAAATATGATGTCGGACAACTTATATGAAATGCAGTTTCAAGAACCTATATTTTATCAGGCAGCCAGCAGGTGCAATTTGCCTGTTCCAAATTCAGTTATGGGTCTATGGAGCCTTTGAGTAAAAAGTCCGCCCATTTGTTGATTATTTTATATGTAAAATATTTTTATATTTATTTTCCATAGCATTCTCTCACGTTTTCTAAACGTGGAATATAATTTGGAAACCAAAAAAACCTTTCAACCCTAGAATCTATAAACGTGTTACTGGGATAAACCTGTATTTTAGTCCGCACAGAAGTTGCAAAAACATTAGAGAAAATTTTGAAAACTGCTTGAGAGGATATCAACAAACGCCAAATCAACCTCAGTAACAATATCAATCTAGTGTGTCATACTTTTGGGGGATGACCAGGGAGTCATATTAAGCATGTTGTCTCTAATCACAAGAAAAATACATTATCCAGTTTAATCCTCGTACCCCAGGACATTTGATTCCATATGAATCTATTGATTTTGAAGATAAATTTTTGAAAATCAATTTCTTCTTTGATCACAATATAAAGTGGTATCAAAATCTTTTTTCTTATACAAAATTATTCAAAATGTTCATATTAAAGTTAGGGTTAGTTTAATCGGATAATTTTCCAAAATCATTAATCAATATTCCTTCCTGGACGAGTCAGAAAGAGGATGGGGCAAGGGTTAGTTTTGTTTTTTTACGTACATAAATTATCATATCCCTTTTTACAAAAACAAAAAAATGTGTGATCCATACCAATACCATCACATTATTGATTGGTTACTCAACCTTCAGCCATCTGTTTCTTGATCCAGTCAACATAGTTACCAACCCTGGCAAACACTGGATACATAATGCGACTGTCACAGAATTGACTTCCCCAACTGACCGCACCTTGTAATGTCTGAAAGAAAAGAGAGAATAATTTTCATAACCCTTTTTCTGACTCATCTTATGCTCTCCTAATAGTCTTTCCTCAAAGTTTAGACCAAATCTCAGTGTTATTCAGTCCATCGTGCAAAATTGTTTTGGTCTTCTCATAGATCATTAGTCACGCTGTGTTGCCAAGTCAACAACAACAGATAGGGCCTCATTCTTAGTTGATAAAAACAAGAATCAATTCTTAAACTAGGATTTCTGATGGAGATTTTTATTAAGTTGAAAGAAATCGAATTGTTCGCAGCTTACCCATTGTTTTTTACTATTTTGGCAAACCAAAGGTCCTCCAGAATCACCACCACAACTTCCTTTGTTTTCTTTGGGGCTTCCCGCACACAGCATGTTCTCGTTGATCATTGAGCGACCATTTGGATCTTTGTTTTTTCCACCACAGATCTTGTTTGATACCAGTGGTAATTTGACTTCCTGCAGCTTCTTTACCACACTGGATGTATCTGAGAATTTTCCCCAACCTGAAAAGACGAGTGATTTGAAGTCAAACTTATACATACCATCAAACACAATTCTCCAAATTCCTAAAGGCACTCCGAAGATTAATTAAAAATTTGGGAAAGCATGAAGGACGGCAAGGCACTTTCTTATCAAAAATATAAACCGTAAAAGAAAATATAGTAGGTAGACTATGTTTTGGTCATTAAACCCTTGGAAAAAATTGTATCAAACACCAAAGTGCAAAAACATCCCCTGGAGTTTGTTCTTTGGGAAATCCCCTGGAAATGTTCGTCCTCCCCACATGTATGAATATAAATAGAATGGTCTGAAAGTCTTTCACTAACCTGATATGTAACATTTCGAATCCAGTGAGACTTTTTCGTATTGCGAGGGAAGACAAGCAACTCCAACAGCTCGGTTCAATGTGGCAGGTTTTGATAATTTTATCACAGCAATATCGTGATCATAGTCGTAATTGGTTTTGTAATATTTCGGATGTGCCCAAACTTTCTCCACTCTGAATCGCTGCTCTCTCATTGTGTCTTTATCATCTCTAAAAGTCAAAAGAGAACTCTAAGAAAAAATGATGTTTCGGGAACATTTTTTCAAAAACTGTAAAGGGGACGAAATATCCAAAATACTAATTTCGTGGAGTCTATTCTGCTTCGGTGAACGACGAATTTCATGAAAGAATTTATGTGGTTGGTCTAGATATTTCATTTGTCAGCATGACATATTTTTGGTGATACTTCAATAACCAACTGGCCGGCCTGGAATACCGAATTTTCCAACTTTAACTTGCCAGTATCCATCCGGGGGGGGGGCACTTATGCAAAATTGGGTACGGGACATGCCACTGGTCAGGTTCCCTTTTTTAGGCTCTGAAGACATCTGACAAGGTCCCAAATCTACTAGTTTTTCGTCTACCTTTAGCCATTTTTGCCACTTGTTAGGGTGGAAGTTAGAAAAAATTTCAATCTAACAGGGTCACTATTTTACCAAAAATTCATATCTGACAGGGTCAACTTTTTTTAACTCCAGCAGCACGTCCCTGTCGGCCGTCAAGGTCAGTGCCCCCGCCCGGGTATCCACCCTAAAAGATCTAAAAGCCCTGATCTAAGTCAACTCTATACGTGGAAACGTTATTAAAACAAACCTATCCCAATCGCCAAGGACAATATCAAAGCCTTCTTTATCCTTCATATAACCATAATCATTGACACAATGAGCTGCAGTAACCACATACTGCTTATCCACCAACGTTCCACCACAAAGAAATATGTCGTAATGATAAATGGCTGCTTGCCATATCCATTTCTCACGTGTAGTAATTTTTCCACCAACAACAAAACTGATGAATGGATTGTTAAACTTGTTGATACCGCACCCCAAGAAAGCTGGAGAAAAAAGTGTTAAGCTCTAGGTCTTTGTATCTAGAGTCCTAAGTTAAAAGCTAAAAAGCTCAGATAGGTAACAAGTGTCTGAATTAGCCTATTTCATAGGATTCGTGTTTTAAGTACATAATATTTTTCTACGTTATGGCGGTGAACACTCTTTTGCGAATTGAGAATATAAGTTTTACAAAGGCAACAACAATAGATAAGAGTTCATGAATCCCCAAGTCAATTTAATGGTGGCAAAAATCAAATTTATGTGCATATTTTCTCTGTGAATTGAATACTGTAGAAAAAAACCGATGTAACAGATGCACGTTTCCTATGAAATAGATTAATTTCAAAATCAAGTTCTTTTAAAAATTTCACGAACCTGAAGGATGAGGTCTTTGTGTAAGTCGAGGTTTCTTTGTTGTGGTCGTTGTTGTGGTCGGTGCCTCAGCTGTAAACAAAATATGGAAAATCAGAACAGAAAAACGAATCAACGGCTATCTAACATTTACGGAATGAAAACCTATCAGAGAATGTGAATCTAAGGAACCTGGATATTTGCTTGCGAACGTGGTAACTTTCAGTATGTAACAACCCAAAGATCCGAGGATAATTTAGTTACTTTTTGTTTTGAAAAATCTCGGCGAAGAAGAGTCTGCACTTACTATAATATTTCTTTGTTGTTTTTCGATGAGGTCTTCTGGTGGTCCTTCTATAATGCGGCCTTTTAGTTGTCTTTCTATAATGCGGCCTTTTAGTTGTCTTTCGATATGGTTTACGTGTTGTCATCGGCTTTTGATGTCCTAGAGAAAAAGGTTGTTCTCTTTTTAAACATTTTATTAACATTCTTGGAAGTTTCGAATCTAAAAAACCTTGCATAGCGTAATGGGAGGCACAGCTAAAACAGGCGCAAAGTTGATACACAAATGCGTGTTGATTTTAAAGACAATATGGAATTCATTCGGGCAGTATGGAAATCGTACCGGATATTTTGTATATTTTTCCTCGCCTAGCTCTATCAAAAAACTTTGGAACTCGACAAAAATATTTTGCTAAAAATGTGATACTCCGATTTATATGAGCTGGCTGGAAAAAATCTTAAGGCAACAAGAAAAACATTTTTACCACATCCACCGACTCTGCAAGATGTTTTGCAATGGACGTTCATGTAGCCTGGATTCTTTCGACATTCTCCACTGTTCGCCCAATTTCGACAGTTCTTGTTTCTGTCCGCACAACCTCCTAAAGATGTACATGGACATTTTTCTATATTTCTATATTGTGTATTACACTGTTAACATAGACACGTGGGACCCCACCCTTATGAGAGCGTTAACGGAAAATCTTCCGAATACTCGAAATTCTTCCTAATTGGAATAAGTGCACTCTTAATTCCCGCTGGATGAGATGTTCTTAAGGGGTCATTGATACAGAGGTCTTTGTCACATGTTGTTTTCATGACCTGCTAAAAATACCAAGCAAGTTTACTCAGCACTTTCACTGAAAAAAAACCTTTTTTCTCTTACGGATTTTAAACGTCATATATACAACATCACATATATGGAAATCTAGCTTTGTCTTAACGCTTAAGTTAACATATTTTTATTCTAGGATTGTCCAACCATAGAGGTATAAAGAAAAACAGGAGTTGAATGTGTCGGTAATTGGTCGTTAAAGTCTTTTGATTTCTTTTATAAAATGTATCAAAAGAAATTCTAAGCTCGCCCGATGAAATAAGACTTTTTAATAGAACTCAAGTTTGCTATGAACATTCTAATAATCAGTATTGAAGATTCTCGCCTTTTAATATACGAAAATTAGATAAAAAATCGTCCACGAAGCAAGTTTATGCTCAATTTCGCTATCCGTTCAATTTTGTTTCAAAAATATATTTTCTCAAGTCAGAAAATGAAAAGTTCTTTATAAGCACACACGATTTCAGACTCAATGTGTAGACATAAAATCGCTGGAGGATTTTGGAGGAAAGTATCAAGCAATAGAGTTCACCTTAAGGAATACATTGATCGAAAAATCTTATCATTTGATGAAGGATTGCCAAGTTTACAGGCCTTTTTTTAGTCCAAATATTTTCTTACACTGATGTCAGAAACAATGAATCTCGTCTCATCTAATTTCTAAAGCTTAAATGAGCCAATAGGATTTCACCTATGGATAAAAGAGCTCATTAAGAATGCACGATATATGAGATTATGAGCATGCATACACCGTAATTTTTTTAATCGTAGGGCGAGCTTGGTTACAATAGCATACTTCTCCTGTTTCTTTATACCTCCATGGTCCAACCAAGAATTTATTATAGACACTGGATAAACAACGAGCTATATTTTCATTGATTTCTCATGTTCTAGTCTGTCCGCAGTAATGACATTATTGCTCACTCTCCTTCCTTCATTAAACGATTTTTCGTGACATTTTAATCATTTTTTTCATCTTAACACAGTCATTTCAATTCCAAAATGAAAATTAAGTTTTCTTTAGAGAGGCTAACGCATCAAAATAATTGCTAATTATGTGTCGTTATGACGTTTCAAGTCGCAAGAAAGCTACGAAAAACATCCTATGTATAAAAAATCGAATATTGACACCATAAATTTTCAAACTTTAACCTCAATAAAACCACCGGTCCACCACGAGCCTCCAAAATATTTTCATATCACGGTGAAGCCAAGACACTCAAGCCTAATATATATCAATCTTAGCTCTTCTCAGAAAGATGTTAGAAAGATATCGCCAACTTAAAATTCTGTGTCATTTTAGGCCTTTTGTTTCATTTTTCTTGTCTGATGACGTTTTTGTCACGCCAGTTTTAATACATGTGTCCGTTAAGTATTTTAGCATTTATTTCCAAATTTTTGGCGAGTAAAAGTACAAAAATATAAAGATAGAGGATTTTTTAGAAATAAGATTATTAATCATTTTTCAAAATCAGAGAACTTCGAGCCGCCATGACAGTTGTCCTGACAAAGCTAGATCCTCGATTGTTTTCTTAAACAAAAGAATAACAATGCTTCGCTCTCCACCGTTTTATATGTTGTTTATCCAGTGTCTATATCAAATTTATGGTCCAACTAAAATCAGAGACTCTTGATAAGAAATATAATTTGGCAAAACATTACAATAATACCTGCCGTTGGGCACTTGTTGCATGTTTTCAAGCAGTTAGCCTTAACATATGGATGGCTACCACAGTGAGACCTCCAACCTGAACATCTAGCATCTTTGTCTCGACATGCTGAAAAAGAAAAACAAAAAATTATCTATACAGTTGTTCCTTTGGATTTTTTCATGAGTCTGCTTGTCCGTCAAAAAATACATCTATGAACCCTTAGGAGCGCGGTTGGGTTTTACAAGTTGTAATTTTCTCGGCGCACGGCAATCTAACGCTGCCTCTAAATCAAACCAAGCAAAGTTCAATTTATGCAGTTGTTCCTTTGGATTCTTTCTTGAATCGTTCTGCACACATCGAACTAAGTCTGGTTGGAAAGATACATCTATGCACCCTCGGTAGCGTGACGTAAGGCATTCTAAGGCTCCCTCTTAAATAATCCAAACCCATTCCCAGCAAAACTTTATCGTCTAAGCAAAACTATGGTCCATATATATGAAGGAAATTTACCTGAGTCTCTGTGGTAGAGTCAAAGCTATCTTTAGCATTCTAATAGCTTAACTTAAACTGACGTTATGCTATTTTAGATTTTTCAATTCTCGCGTTTTCGATATCGTCGTTAGAAAGGCTTTTACATGTTATTTTGTTACCAGTCTCCTCAAGCTGACCGCGAGACTAAGGGTTGATAAACAAAAAGAAAATATCTTCCGTTTGAGTTTAACGAAAAGCCATCCGTCTAAATCAAAGAAGGTCAATTTATGAGAAAAAGTCGTATTAGCCAGAGAACATGAATGAGAATTCTCAAAGAATTGTCTACAGCAATTTCCAACATACTGGAGGTGGTAATAACTGGATTACAGACTGGATTGTTGCATGTTTTGTAGCAGTTCTGTTTCACATACGAGTTGGAGTTGCAAAGGTTTCGCCATGAGTTGCACCGCCCATCTCTATCCACACAGTCTAAAATATGCAATTGATGGTTATTAGTTAGACAACATCTAAACGTTAATGATCTAAATGGGTTTCTCACAAGGGACCAGAAAATTCATACGATTTAAGGAAAATTAATTTTGTTGTGAATAAAGTATTTCAATTTTAATATTAAAAGATTATATTTAAGACTCGAAAATCGATGCTAACCTCTTAAATTTACTAGTTCTTTTCAAGAAACCGTGTTTATCCTACTGTGGGATGGCGTGGTTATTAATCCTAGTTAAAAACTCAAAATAATTTGAACAACAATGACATACATACCTCCAGCTGAAGCTAAAAAAATAAAAATAAAAGAAATTAGAGCAAAATAACGATAATACCAGAAAATACGATCTACATTAATAAGGGTCAAATTATATTCCCAAATGATGGGAGCTATAGTAATGGTGTTTGGCCAAAAACACGAAATTGGTCAAAGAAAAACCTCAGGGTAGAAATTCATGTTAGAATCGGTTATTCATTCGAGCTTTCTTACCTACATAACATTTTCCACACGTGCGTTTACAATTTTGTTTGACATGCGCATTAGAGTTACAATGATGCTTCCAACTTGAACATCTGTTGTCTGTATCTTGACAACCTGAAGATGGACAGAGGGAAAGATAAATAACCGATATTTATTTGAAGAGAAATGACTGGGGCTACTGACAGATCGGGGAATATACTGGCCCAACGCTTCTTTTGGACCAGTGACTCTATCTTAGTGTAATATATCTGATTATAAGATTAGAGACTTCCTTTACTGATAGAAAGTTAAATCGGATTCATCGGTTGCAGGCCACTAAATATAATTTTCACTGAAACATCTACATGCGCGAAAATTATTTCCAAACTTAAATACTAAAGACCAGCGTATGTGAAAAAATAAACTGATAACCTAGTTTCATTCAAAAGCACACTGATTGTTAGCCAGGCATCACAAGATAGGGTGAACCCTTTTCCCCTTATCATGATAAAAACAGTGTCACATCTCTTCATGTATAAAGCATCACAGGTTTATCTAATCATTGTCACCCTCGCTTTTGACTACTGGGCAACGTGAAGTTATTGGTTCCAGTCAGATCAACAGGGAAGTGTTTTCCACCTGATTTTTGTTTATCTTACCGTAAGTTGCAACCACAAAACAACCAAACAAAAACAAATAAAGCCTCAACATAATGGGCCAAAATAAATACTTTAATGGCGTTAATTCTTTAAACGCCTTATATCTTTAGACGATCCGAGTCCTTAATCCGTCTGAAACTGTTTGCTAACTATTTTCTAAGCGAAATTTTCCATTTTCTATAAAAACAGAAATTTTGTCATTTACGTCGTAATGTTTTGATTATCAATCTCACACCTTTTTAAAGATTCGGAAGTTTTTATAAGAACAAATGTCTGTTTTTTGCCGAAATTCCAAAATCAGAAAAATCTCAGTGGAATCGATATTGAAAAACTACTGAGAGAATACTCGATTCTGATTACATTAGCCACCATTTGCTTAATTTAGAGTTCCAGAGATGACTGGTGACCTCGTAGAATTCATAAACCTACTTTAATATGGGACTTGCTTTTTCTTATGGCAAATTGAAATCAAGATTGCGTATACTGTGTATATTGCTGACAGACAAAATCCATTTTATCAAAATTAAGTGATTGAGGCGTGAAAGTGTACCTATAACGTCATCGCGAAGAAAAACATATCAAGTTTCCTTTTAACGAGATGATATGAGAGCCGTGCTACAAAAATAAAGGTTATTTATTTCTTTATTTAAGCCCTTTTGACCTTTAAGTTTCTGTTTTACTGGTAAAGATAGACTGAATGTTGATTGGACCTAACTGATAGGTATAGTCAACAGATTCACTGAAAAAAAACAGAGGAAAATATAAAGTTTATTTGATATTTCGATTGCGTATTGGCAGCTGCCCACGCAATAGTTTTTAAAAGTCGAGTCAATATCTCATTAGAGTGCAAAAATGTCATTATTTTATTTAGTGACGAAATCAGTCCATTTTAAAAATTCTTACTCCATCAACCTTGAAAATAGTGGCTGAAGTTGACCATCCAACAAAATGCTTTCCAAAAATCCATTTGTAAATTGCCTTCCGTGGTTGGGTAAAATTTTGAAATTCAAACCATTTTCCTACCAACGGACAGACAGAAGAAAATTTTAAGTTAATACAGTATGGAAGCATCCAGGTTGGCTCAAGAGTGCGATCAACTTTTTGAGGTCATATTTCAATAATATAAAGTATCACGTCTATCGATTACACAAAACGTGTATATTAAGTGTTTATTAGTTGTCTTCTCATGATACAATTCAGATCTTCAAGATTCCAATAACTGGGTAACATTGGTGACGCAAAAGCCCTCCCCCATAACGGGTTCCCTTACAATATACTCTAGTCAGTACTTCCGTGTTATGATGTCCATTCTCTCTAGAATACGCCTATCTAACCAAACTCCAAAAGGTTGAGTTCAGACGTCAAAACATGTTTTTCTGCGAGCGCGCAAATGATTAGACTGGAACCCAATTCCATTTATGCAGTTTTTTGCGCAAGGTTTTAGGCGTTCAATGTGTCCGAAAAAAGGAACAGTTCAAAGATCCATTTTAGAAGTGCAGTAGGTTGAAGTTTTGAATAATCTGTGTGTGGTGGAAAAATCAGTGTTTATATTGGTTACACAGACAATAACGAACAAAACCTACAAATTTCATGCATAAAAGCAACCAAAGAACAAAGAATTGCTTGATTTAGAAATGAGGTTAGGCATCCTACCATATAACAGAAGCCGAAAACATTTAGAGGGACCAAGTTGGCGCCCTGCCTTTTTCAATTTCCTGCCTTCAGAAATATCCACCCATGAAAGATGATATGATATGGAGGTACTTAGGTTGGAGCATATCGAGTGTGTAATCATCAAGGGCCAAAACAGGCCGTTTCAGAGACTAAATTTTCGTAAAAAAGTAACCCTTAGAGACACAACACTTTCAAAGAATTTCCTGGTAAGCCGATCCTTTAAGAGACTATTGATTTTGTTTTGCTTTTCTTACCTTTAGAAAGACCTGGGAAGGAAAAACTGACTAAGTATAACACCCCCGAGAAATTGGGTGCTTTTGTAAAACAATGTAAAGAACAGTCCAAAAAGATATAGATAACTTCGACCTTATAAAGATTAGGGTGCAAAACCATTGAAGCAAAATGTAATTGTCGATAGAAGTAAAACAGACGTATAAAATATGATATTTTGTGGTGTAACTTAAAAATCTTGTCGTCAAGACACAAACTATAAACTCTTCACGATATGTCATAGTAGGCGTAGAGCTTTGCATAAAAGAACTGTCCATATCAATAATGGGTTGGTTACATTTAGTGACCCTGTTGGTTCTTGGGTTTGCATGCATTCAATGCCAGGAAAGTAAGTGTTTAGTAAGTGCTTCATAATCTACTATTTAGCTGGTAGTTGATAATATACTTGTCATCTCTTTGCTTGCCAAACTTTTAGCTGCCTTATGCTATATACTCTATCAGGCTTTTGAACACGAGACCATTAAATGTCCATGTTCAGTTTCCCAGGGTTTTCTAAATACTTTGTGAAATTTAACGGGGAAGAGACCATTGTAAGGGTATAATAATCTAAATAGGAGAAAAACCACACAGGATCGACCAATTTTGTTGTTATACTTATACCTTCTCCATTTCAAGCCATTTCTTTCCTTGAAATACATCATTGTGCAAAAAAATATCAAAACTTGGAAAAGTACGTTTGCTTTTTGAATCAGAAACATTTTAGTTGCATGAAACCCTTCAAAATTCGTTCTATAGCTTGCGAAGACAAGGACGATCAATGTCGAAGGTGGTACAGTTCTTGCAGTACCAATAAATATGTCAAGATTAATTGTAAGAAAACGTGCGGTACATGCCCAAAGAACAAAGGTACATTTCTTACACAACATTTTTTGAAGACGATTTGGAAGTTCCCCAAATTGTCATTTCAGTTTAGATCTTTGTCGTGGTCGATTGTACGATTTTGTATAAATTTTTGCATAAATTCATTCTTTAAAAACATATCCTCGCAGATCCTCGGACTCAAATGAACAATATCTCAGATCTCTTGAAAGAACCTTAAGGATAATTTGTCTCGATATCTTCTTAATTCGAAGCCAAAAAGGATAATAGTTCCCATTTTTGGGTTCCTACTTTGAGGTTCCTACTTTGGGTTCCCACTTTGGGTTCTTACTTTAGGGTTCCCACTTAGAGTTCCCACTTTTGGATTTCCATGTTTGGGTTCCAAATTAAGGGTTCCCACTTTTGGGTTCCCACTTTTGGGTTCCCACTTTTGGGTTCCCCCTTTTGGATTCCCACTTTTGTGTTCTCACTTTAGGGTTCGCAATTTGGGTCCCCACTTACGGTTCCCACTTCAGGGTTCCCCCTTTTGGGTTCCGACTTTTGGGTTCCGACTTTTGGCTTCTGATTTTGAGGTTCCAACTTTTGGGTTCTAATTTTTGGGTTCCCACTTAGGGGTTTTCACTTTGGGTTCCCACTTAGAGTTCCCACTTAGAGTTCCCACTTTAGGATTCCCACTTAGAGTTTCCACTTTAGGTTCCCACTAAAAAGTTCACAGAACGGTTGCAGCAGGTGGAAAACACCGATGTTAAAGCTCAGTTTGGCTGACTAATTATTAGTTCTACTTTGAATTCGAGCTAAATACGAAGATAAAGACTGTGACTACTCTGCTTTTCTTAAACGCACCTGAATTCACAACATTGATTTTTGTCTTTAGATGCTGCTGAAGAAACAGATTCAGAATGCAAAGACACATACGCCAAATGCTACATCTGGCAAAACCAGAATTGTAAAAAACGACCACTTCATATCTATTTGCGAACACATTGTAAAAAATCCTGTGGATTGTGCAAATCACCTAGTAAGGCTGTCCTTAGTTGTTGGTGTTTTGAAAACCTTTGATAAGACTTTCTGTATGATGGGTAGGACCGATTTTGGGAAATTTCCACTCCCTGGTAGGATATAAAGTAGATTGTTGAACAATAGCCAACATGTAGAAACATCATTTAATTTAACAATATTCTTTAAAAGGAAAATATTTATTGAAGGATGCTTATGAGAGAAAAAGGAGCTACTCTGAAACCACAGATATCACATTTCTTTACACACTAGATAGGCTAATTTCCCTCCCTATTTTCTCGTCGAAATGTGTCTAGTTTTGAAGTCATTAGTCCGCTGTGAGTTTTCTAATTTACCATAGTAGTTACAGATCAATGTCTGAAATCTTCCTTAATATCGCGTTGTAACTTTATATAATCTACAATTTTCATTTTCATCCAGGTTCCTTCTCGTCGTGTATAGACAGTAACAAGAATTGTGGGCGTTGGGCGAAGGTTGGATATTGTGAGCGAAATAAAGGCTTCATGTACACATACTGTAAGAAATCGTGCAGACAATGTAAAGCTGACGAAAATGGTATGTTCATTTATAGAATCAGAAAGAATAATCCTGTGCTGCAACATGGTCACTCATGCAATGATATTCTTTCTATTAGAAACATCATCCTCTACTTTCCAATCAGCATATATTCATAGTGGTTATGATAACCCATATGACATTTCCAATCTTCTTCTGACAGTTTTATGTGGATGGATGTTTCAATGATTTTATGGTGGTTTTTGATAGAGAAATAAGCTCTTCAAAAATGCTTTACAATAAATAAAATTAAGTCTGTTGAATTTTCAATTCTTATTGCGATAAAGTGTATAATCTTACAGTGCTACGGGTTCGTAGTTCTTGTATCTCGTTCTTTAATTTCCCAATTAGTGAATTTATGATAGCTACACCAATAAAAAATGACTTGTACAGATTTTTTCCATAGTGAAGCCAACGGTATCATTAAGAACGACTTCATCAGAAAAGGAACAGCAGAAACAAGGACCAAAAAGACCAACCACGACCACCATAACGACTACCACAATAACAACCGTTCCTCCATATGCCTCGAGAAATGACGGTATTTTTCTTTTGTTGACAATAGCAGAATCAAAAAATCAAAAGATCAAAAAATCAAAAAAGGGGTTGGGTTCAGTGGCGTTGTGGCAGGGGGGGCCGGGGGCCATGGCCCCCCCAGAGGAGCTTGTTTGAAGGGGCGCCAAAGAGCAAGGGGCGCCAAAAGAGATATTTTTCAAACGCCCCAATCTTAAGAATCATACTTTATGCTTCTTAAATTGCGCCCAGGACCAGTTTTACTGAGATAATTTTAAAATACTTGCAATTTTTTTCGTTCGCTCGCAATACAGCTAATTTATTGGTAACTTCTATACAATCTAGCTAATTTACAAGTTTTTTTGTGTACAATATAGCATTATTAAAGGGAAATCTAACTGCGCCCCAAGACCAATTTGCTGACAACAATATTGAAATCATAAAACATCAATTTTTTCGCTCGCTTCGCTCGCATTACACATTGTTTTTTTAAGTTTCTTTTCACTCTAGCAAGTGTCAGATTTGTCACTATTTTTATTTAGTGATTTAGGGTCTTGCCAGTCGACTTTTGAAAATTTTCTAGTCGGCCCCAACCATGGTGGGGCCTGTTATTCCCTTTTCCATTCATCAAAGATGTATCTACTCTTCTCAACTAAATATTTCCTTCCTCGTCATACCTAGGCAAATGAATTAGTAAAAGTTTAGAAACTGGTGGGTGGGGGCACCACTTTGGAAAATTGGGAAGGGGGCGCCATTTAAAAAAAATTGACTTTGGCCCCTCCAGAGAGATTTTCCCACAACGCCACTGGTTGGGTTTCAGTTTAACATAGCCGAATGATATCCAATCTGAAGTTTATTTAGGAAGAACATACATTTGACCATTTTGGAAGCTGGTGAACTTGAACCAAATCTCTTTTTGGCAAGGGCGAAATATGTTTATCAACTTGAACTAACCCTTTTGTACTATGTTGATACATGCATGCCACACACATCAAATACATATGTAATTAAATATTGTGTACCTATTTGTGGACACTGGTTTTTAAGATGTTTGCATTACTATAACCATAGCAATAAGTGCGAGGCCGGACAGCCTAAATTCATAGTGCCTCGAATAATACTTCCCTGGGCTGACGCGATTAAAATGACCAAAAGGTGCCCAATGATATATCAGTAATAATATTTTAGCTACCTGTGGCTACAATACATTGAGCAAACAGATTTCAGCCTTCATTGTCGGTGGTGAAATCTCCAGTCGTGGTAAATGGCCTTGGCTAGCTGCAATCTATCTGTATGGTGAGCACCATTGTGGTGCGACGTTGATACATCCACAGTATCTGATGACTGCAGCACATTGTGTTTTTGATGGTGGATTCTATAAAGAAAAAGAAGATATGCATATTGTGTTGAACGATTTTAAAAGGTATGAGGTTATTCTAGGTTAGATAAGAAGTTAACCCATCTTACTAACTCGACTCACACAAACAATGGACATCAACATTTTACTTTCCCAGTGAAAAGGTGCAGCAGGAAATTCAAATAACTCCATTTTTGAATCAAAACTTAGAAGGGGTTTCTGATGCATTTTTCTACAATGAAAAGTCAGCAAAGTACCACCATATTTTTAATATCCCACAAAAAAGTCACATAAATCTGTCACCTCTCACTCACTGTTTCGAACCTACTCTTCACCAATAGACCCTTTTAGCCAAAAAGTATTGACTTTATCATAGAAACATAGACGAGGGTGGCGAGCAAGTCATACAAGTGGAGAAATACTGGGTTCATCCACAATATGCAAAAGCATACACAATACAATTTGAACATGATATAGCAGTCATCAAGTTGAAAGAACCTGCTAAATTGTCGAATACAAGTGTCAACACTGCATGCCTACCACAACGAAATGAGAAGATTCCACTCAATTCAAAGTGCTTCATCACAGGTATAAAACAATTTATTATCACAAAAATTATCCATAGTCCTGAGCAAAATATTTTGTTTATAAAGTAACATTCTAAACCTAATGGACAATTTGAAATCTCAAGTCTTTGAAACTGACTGTTGTGCGCAGATTTGTAATACTTGCGCAGATTTGTAATACCTGCGCAGATTTGTAATACCTGCGCAGATTTGTAATACTTTCTGCGCAGATTGGTAATACCTGCGCAGATTTGTAATAAATTTTGCGCAAATTTGTAATACTTGAGCTGCGGAGAAATGTAATACTTCTCTGCGCAGATTTGTAATTTGGAAATTAGATTTTTACTTCGAGGGCATATGTTTCCCACAAAGAAAAGTTTCGAAAAAAAGACTTAGAAAATAATCAGAAAATCACACAAAGGTTGTATATCTTTTGTATGAACATTAACTTTATAAGAAACAAATCAATATATTTTAATCTAATGGAAATTGGCTTTTGGCAGTTGGTTCTTTCAATACAAACATGGGATTTTGCTTATTTTAAGTATTTTCATTTTACTTCGAAATAAACAGTTACCGACAAGAAATAATTTTTATTTTACGAGTTGTTGATTAGTTTCTTATAAAAGCAGTTCTTATAAAAAATGTACATGTTGATGTTATTCTTCGTACCTTGTTTACTTCGAAATAAACAGTTACCGACAAGAAATAATTTTTATTTTACGAGATGTTGATTAGTTTCTTATAAAAGCAGCTCTTATAAAAAATGTAAATGTTCATGTTATTCTTCGTACCTTGTTCACTTTGAAATAAACAGTTACCGACAAGAAATAATTTTAATTTACGAGTTGTTGATTAGTTTCTTATAAAAGCAGTTCTTGTAAAAAATGTAAATGTTCATGTTATTCTTCGTACCTTGTTTACTTCGAAATAAACAGTTACCGACAAGAAATAATTTTTATTTTACGAGTTATTGATTAGTTTCTTATAAAAGCAGTTTTTATAAAAAATTATGTCCGCGCTTTTCTCATAAACAATTTTTATATTACCAGATAAATTTCTTATAAAAGCACTGCTTAGAAAAGAAATATTAATTGATTATTTATTTGATGTGCTCGATAATCACAACTTTATTTGGGTATTATTTTCTAAGTCTTTTTTAGTGCATTTTGTTCGCAGAATAGAATTTGGTTACCAATAAAAATATCAATTCCAAATTACAAATCTGCGCAGAGAAGTATTACATTTCTGCGCAGCTCAAGTATTACAAATTTGCGCAAAGTTTATTACAAATTTGCGCAGGTATTACAAATCTGCGCAGGTATTACAAATCTGCGCAAGTATTACAAATCTGCGCACAACACTGACACATACATAACTCACAAGTAAAATTATTGTTTTCTAATGGAAATCAAAGTCGATATTTCGACCGTTCCAGTGCAATATTATTTTCATAATATATATCGATAGTTCTTTTTGAAATTTATATTTATATTAAAGTTTCAATGTCAATACGCCAAAGATTGCGTGATTAACCAAAACATTGAAATAGGTATACACATTTTTCTTCGTCAAATCTTTCATTAACAGCTTTGAGTTTTTCATGTAAATGAAATTTCTTGGTATATCTTTTACTCCCAACAGAAGTTGGCTCTGATATGATTTCAGGTCGAAAAATGGTTAGAGTTGTTAATGTCTTTTCTAAAGTTTCAATCCTTACTGAGATTTCTTAATCTATTTAGGGTGGGGAAAAACGGACGGCAGTTATTTGGGTGAAAAATCAGAAGTACTTATGGAAGGCCAACTTCCTTTAATGACGAATAAAAAATGTGCAGTCAAGAATCGATTCAAAGGAAAACCACTGATCAACCATAATATGATGTGCGGTGGCTCAGAAGGGAACATCCTGAGCACGTGTCAGGGTGATAGCGGTGGCCCATATGTCTGTATGAACGCATCCAAACGATTTGTAAGTCATGTTAGATCCAATTTGAGAAATTTTTCTGTTATTACTCCTTTAATGGGAATAATTGCTCTCCATAAAATTTTTGAGTACCTTCTGAAACTGCTGTTACTTTTAAAAGTAAAAAAATAATCTACATTCTTCAATCTTGTCGATTCAAGCTAAAATTCTATTGACATTCAATTAAAATAATGTTTCGAGATTTAAGATTCGAGATCTATTGTTCAAAAGTCATTTCGATCGACCGTTAAGACTCCTTTCTTTATTCTAGGTATTGCAAGGAGTTGTCAGTTTTGGTCATGACGAATGTAAAACGTCTAAATTATTCCCAACTTTTACACGAGTCAGTCAATATGTCGATTGGATTTATAAAACAATGGACGAAAAGGGCGACGATGAAAATGATTTGGGCAATGTCAATTGATATGCTATGGAGAGAATAGCACTAACTATATCACATCTATTGTTTCGAACATGTCCAACATGTCAAGAAATAATTGGCCTTGGTAAATTGGAACAAATTAGAGGAATATACATACATTTTTTGAGCAAAGGATGAACTTCGAGAACTTTTAAAGACGTGCATATTATGGTATTTTCTGTATACTCAAGATAGAATTTTATGAAGTTTTGTATAAAATATAGAAATTTTGAAGAACTATCTTGTATAAACTCAATTCGAGAAAACACGTTTATGATGAGTGTGGACTTTGTTTTCATGTGGAAACCATATCAGTGTAACTATAAGTCAAGCTGCATGGCGGTTTCCACATTCAACATGTTACCACTCGTAAAAAAGAGTGCACTCTTTGTAAACGCATTAAGTTTAAAACCCAGAAGGGGCTAGAGGTGAATCCTTAACCTTTCTCAGGCAAGAAAAAGTGAAACCTTAAGATTTGCGCCGCATTTCAAACGACAGATTGAATCTAACCAGTTCTTCGTTTCTGTGAGTCATATTCTTCAAAATCTAGCAAAGGATTTTATTTTTAATCTGGCATTTGTTGAAAACCAAGCTGGTCATGCGTTTTGGATAGGAAATAAGTGATTTCATTTCCCATCCTGGAGTGTCGGGTCTAGCACCTTCGGGGCTTTGAGGTCAATAGGTGGACGCGCTTTAGCCTTGCTTTTGAACTTGACAATCTAGTCTAACACAAAACAACCATTTATGCGGGAAAGAAGAACTTTATAAAATGTCTATCAAATTCCCCCAAACTTTTGAGAGTGGTTTTAACTGTTTGATAGGGGTTCTTGCGTAAAAACATCGAGGTGACGAAAACTCGGTTAGGACAAATAATATCTGGCTCTACGTCTGTTGTCCGCAATTATAGTTGTGTTGAAGGATGATCTCCTGCTGTCCACTAACGATAATGTTACTTCTTAAAAAGCACCGACAGTTTGGTGATGGTGATCTATCATTTTTTTTATTTTAACCTGGTAGTGTAAATTTGAAATGAGAGGAAATTATTGTTGACAATTTCAGCAATTTTTGAATTAAGTTCATCACACTTCAAAGAAAGGACGAGATATCCTGGCTATGAATTGGTTAACTATATGTTTAGTTGCTGTGACGTACGTCATAGTGGCTAAATCGCAAGGTAGGACTCTTAGACAATTCTTTCGTCCGTTGGATGGAGAGTATTCGCGGAGAAATATACATATGTACGGAGCTTATAGCCGTAATGGGCGACAGTAGAAGCTTGAAACATAGTAAAAACATCCACCACTTCTTACTCCGACCCGGTCTTCCCTTGCATTCCGAATTCTTTCCACTTCCTTGACTTAATGGTTTTTATTTCTAAGGCCCTCAATATGTTGATTAAGAGACTGTTTAGTAATCAACGAAAAGACGATTTCATCTATATTCCCCCTCTATTGACAATTGGAGCAAAAGAGGTCACGCAACACTCTCAAATACAATCAAAAGCGACAAGATTTCATTTCTAGATTGAATTTTAATAGATGATTAAGGAGTCTTTCTTAAACATTTTTGGAAACGTTTTCCTAATTTATCGTCAGCTTTGAAAATTGACTTTTAATGTAACTGATTTTAGTGAAAAAGTCTCAATTTCAAAAGGCAACTATTTTGACACTAGATCTTTCGTTCCACCTACAGTATGCATTGACTCGAGCAGAAGATGTGTATATTGGTCACGTTACTGTAGAACAAGCACATATGTTGCACTACAATGTAGAAGGACGTGTGGACGGTGCCTTATCCCTCGCCCAAGACCAGTCGGTAAAGTACCTTGGACGCATTGGACGAGAACAATCGAAATAGTTGTTTGTACAGGCCCAACTTACCCTAAAAATCAAAAATTCAAAATCAATCACTTTCCTCAATCACTTCTTTGTTCGAATTTCTATCCGGTTGAAATTTTACCCTTGTTTCTATTCTTTTCTCACCTTACCTTATTTGAATTTGAGTAAATTCATACGTAAAATAACAAAACTCTTTCAGGGAAAGAAGTCAATTTGAGCAGATTTGAGATATATTTTGGCAAAAAGAGGCAAATCTTTTACAGTCGAAATTTCTCCTTATCTACTTAACATGGACCGTCGTCCGATAAAACATCTGTCACGTGCAGAATTAAACAGCTATAAGAACATTTTTGAGTCGTTTTAGGGATATTTTTGGGTTTATTTCCTTTATATCCGCCAGTTCCATCTAGAAGATGTTTCGATATTGACCGTCGTTACGTGTGTACTGGAGGAATCACGGCTATTGTCGAAGATATTATTATCAAAATCGATGTCAAAAAACTTGTGGTGTTTGTAGAGGTAAGAATTTTTTCATTGCAAAAAGAATGTTTCAATGATTGGGATTAGAATATAGTTCTGGGATAATGCAAAGTACAAGATCTCAATGCAATAGATACATGTGTTATCAAGCTAATTCCTTTACGTTTAACTGGCCTAACTTAAGAGAGTTTTCAGGCTTATACAACAAGATTCAACCATCATTTAGTTGACAGCATCAGAAGAGAGGAAAGAGGAATAAAGATAGCTAAATAGACGTAGTCATAACATCGGGTACGGACCCACAAATAATATAAATCTGTACTAAGCCGTCAGAAGATGACAACAATATAAACATAAAGATATGCAATAAATTATGGGTAGCCACTTGCTTCATATCGACTTAAGATCGTATTGACTAAAATTCATTAAACTACTTTTGTCTCTATCATTAGCACTTCCAACGACAAGAGTATGCGTGGACAGAGACTCGAGATGTCCTTTTTGGGCAAGACGCTATCAATGTTTCCTCAATTCAAGATATATGAATCGGAATTGTCAAAAATCTTGTGGAAAATGTCCTAAACGTAACGACTACAACATACTATTACCATTTAAACTATGAATCAGTGCCCTTTTTTGAGTATTCGTCTGCAATCGAGGAAAACGTGAAAACGTTGGGTGTAAATTTTGAATATTTAGTGTACAATCTTTTCGCCATTTTCTTAAGTCATTCGATCTGGGTAAAATTATAGAGATCAGCACCTTTTCTATTTCATAGCAAAACCAAAACCAAAGCCAAGGCCAAGAACAACAAAGACAACGACAACCACAACAACCACAACCATATCTACGACCACTTCAAGTAGAAAAAATCCACTTATCCCAAAGCGTACCTCGAGGGAACCTTGCCCTTGTTGTAGATGTTCAAAATAATAGTAATAGAACAGAACGATAACAGTAATAGAACTAGCCGTCATCCGGGTCGCACCTGTCGATTAGAGTGTGCCTTACGCATGACAAAGCCCTTAGGATGGTGGGTAGGGTGTTTTAGGGATTTATTCAAACTCTAAGAACGAAAAATTACCACTTGAAATCGATCGAAATTCAACAAGTGAAATAAGAAAACAAAGAGAAACAAACGAGTAAAACAAAAATTTTAGGAATGAATTTCACAAAGACGACCATCAAAATCAACAAAATCAACTTTGTTTCGCTCATTTTCAGCTGATCCACCACCACCTGTTCCAGAAGTTACAAAACCTCCAACTCCAAGAGTTACAAGTAAGTCGATATCTGAATCTTAGAAATCCCTAAAAATATTAGTCAGCGAATCAATCTTAAACATAACAAATCTCTTTTGACTTTAGCTGATGGAATCCCGCCACCTGTTCCAGAAGTTACAAAACCTCCAACTTCAAAAGTTACAAGTAAGTTAATAACTGAATCTTAAAAGTAACCCAAAATATTAATCAGAGGATCAATCTTAAACATAACCAATCTCTTTTGACTTTAGCTGATGGAATCCCGCCGCCTGTTCCAGAAGTGACAAAACCTCCAACCTCAAAAGTTACAAGTAAGTCAATATCTGAATCTTGGAAATCCCTCAAAATATAAAAGAGAGGATCAATCTTAAACATAACAAATCTCTTTTGACTTTAGCTGATGGAATCCCGCCACCTGTTCCAGAAGTTACAAAACCTCCAACTCCAAAAGTTACAAGTAAGTTAATATCTGAATCTTAAAAGTAACCCAAAATATTAATCAGAGGATCAATCTTAAACATAACAAATTTCTTTTGACTTTAGCTGATGTAATCCTGCCACCTGTTCCAGAAGTGACAAAACCTCCAACTTCAAAAGTTAAAAGTAAGTCAATATCTGAATCTTAGAAATCCCTCAAAATATAAAACAGAGGATCAATGTTAAACATAACAAATCTCTTTTGACTTTAGCTGATGGAATCCCACCACCTGTTCCAGAAGTGACAAAACCTCCAACTCCAAAAGTTACAAGTAATTCAATATCTGAATCTTAGAAGTAACCCAAAATATTAATCAGAGAATAAATTTTAAACCAAAAGAATTCTTTTGACTTTAGCTGATGGAATCCCGCCGCCTGTTCCAGAAGTTACAAAACCTCCAACTTCAAAAGTTACAAGTGAGTCAATATCTAAATCTTAGAAGTAACCCAAAATATTAAACAGAGGATCAGTCTTAAACATAACAAATCTCTTTTGACTTTAGCTGATGAATCCCGCCGCCTGTTCCAGAAGTTACAAAACCTCCAACTTCAAAAGTTACAAGTGAGTCAATATCTGAATCTTAGAAGTAACCCAAAATATTAAACAGAGGATCAATCTTAAACATAACAAATCTCTTTTGACTTTAGCTGATGGAATCCCGCCGCCTGTTCCAGAAGTTACAAAACCTCCAACTTCAAAAGTTACAAGTGAGTCAATATCTGAATCTTAGAAATCCCTAAAAATATTAAACAGAGGATCAGTCTTAAACATAACAAATCTCTTTTGACTTTAGCTGATGGAATCTGAATCTTAGAAGTAACCCAAAATATTAATCAGAGAATAAATTTTAAACCAAAAGAATTCTTTTGACTTTAGCTGATGGAATCCCGCCGCCTGTTCCAGAGGTGACAAAACCTCCAACTCCGAAAGTTACAAGTAAGTTAAAAGGGACATAACAATGATCTCAGCGTATCTGTTTTCTTAATATTCACCATAACCTGTGAAGAATTGACCTGATATTACAACACTATTACTATTTCACTTTCAGCTGAAGAATTACCCATCATTCCACCAATACCGCCAATACCTCCAATACCACCAATCCCACCAATCCCAGCGAATCCTATGAAATGCCGTAAACAGGTCAGAAAAACACTTTTGTTTGTTTTACTTACTTAGAGAGCGTTCTAGTTCACAATCGTTCTAAACATTCTTTCGACAGCAACGGTATTTTGATAAGTTTCAATTAAAAAAAAAGTTCGTTCCTAAAGTCTGTCACAAAGCTTTCTGAAAACTTTACATGGTCTATTTACGAGCTATATTAAAAAAAGCCCACATACCTTTATGTTGGAAGTTCTGAAGCAAGGGAGCTTTAGAGATCTCAAATCAGACCCACTGAAATTTTTCATAGCTACCCCAGCGGAATTCTAAACTTCCCCGGGCTTCCTTTTATAGCCCAACGGCAAGCTCGTTTGTAAAGGAACATCACGCGTAATTTACAGAGGTGAAAACGATGAAGCGAAAAAGAATTGAACAACAAAATACCCAAAGAAAGTATTTTAAAGATAAACCCATAATTCACAAATTATAATTATATACAAATATCCCTTAGCAGAAAATTTGACTAGCACTTCTTGATTTTCAAAGAAATATATTTAAGATTTAAAAAAATCAAGTGCACTGATCTTTTAGGAAAGTGAATCGCAGCATCGCAGGGTATGCAGGGTATTAGAAATTTGCTATTAGAAATTATTCTGTGACCCTCTTATCGATTCTCCGCCGAAACAATTATTCTCTGTATTTATTTTTTGTCATTTAAAGAACGCATCAATTTCACTAATCCTTGGGAATATTTCAGAGCCATAGTAAAATCTGTCATATTTTACAGCTCAATGTCCTTGTAATGACATTTGTACTTTGGAAAGAGATCAATGGTGATACCCAGGGATGTCTAGAGTAATACTGATTAAATGCTGGACGGACCATATTAGCAATGCGTGGAAATTTACGGATAAATACCTCGTGTGATATCAATGGCTCGAAAACCACGTCTTCTAAGTTTCGCTGACCACTGCTAGGAGACTAAAAACAAGCTATTCTTCGGGAGCCCCTGCATGGCAAAATATAAAATTGAAGGCAAACCAAAACCTACACCGACTAACTAAGAGATGATGCAGGCTGCTTTGAGGAAGAACTTCCGAGTATCGGGAATAGTGGGAAGAACATGTCTTTGCAAGCCGAGTACACTCTACATGGTCGGTTTTGTATGTAGGGATATTTAGTCTCAGGTACTATAACCCCCTTTTAGTAAATTTTATTTGATAAACAAATTTCAGTCAAATCGAACAACTCAATTAGTCAAGACGAGATTTGTCATAACACTTGTCAATCTTGAGATTTTAACCCCCACCTCTCCAAGATGCTTCCTCTAGTAAAAAAATAGGAAGATGCTCGAGGGGTTTAATATTTCTTGCCTTGTGTTATCATAATTTTGCACACGTCATAGCTTAGCTTAGAGGTCTTTCTCTGCAACACCAAACCGCATCACTGGTTTATGTATAGAAATTCTTCTTCACATTTTGCGTGTTAATTTCATGACAGCTCGTTTAAAATCTGAAATTTAATATATTTGCAAGGTAGTCTGGATAAGACCACATTGTGGCCTGTACGTTAAAATTTTGCACTTTGTTTGTAACCAGAGGGAATAAACAAGCTGTCTAGTATGTATATAATGTGAAGATATGAAAGCAAAACTCAAATAGATGTAGTATAAAGTAAAGAAACACAAAGAATAAAAGTTGACTGTTTGGCCATTCTTGAATGCGGCAAGACAAAAGCAGCAATGCATTGGTTTGTTTGCCTGTTGCTATTAGCAACCCTTATTGTGGTAGCGGAATCACAAGGTTACATTTGTTAATTATGGGTTGGATTAACTTTTTTTTACGCGTTACGTTTTTTGGTTTGCTCATCAATTGAATTTTCAAAAAAGGGCATGACTTTCGAAGGCACAAAAGAAGAGGAACATTTTTTCTCGAATAAAATCGCCGTAACATTTAGAGACGCATGTTGACCTAGGTTGTACGCATTCCCAATATATCAGTCTTATCAAATTTGTGTAGTGACGATGCAATGAAAACGTTATAAATCGAAAAAGGTTCCCAAATTTTGGAACTCTCGGACGTGAGTTTTATACACGGCACGCATACCCTATATCGAAACATATCAGAGGGGATGCGTACAGCCAAATACTGTCCATATTGAATTTTCTTCTCTCTCTTCCCATTTTGATTAATTGAAGACAATTTGGCCTAAATTTGTTTAAAGAAAACAAAAACTGATGAAGCTCTTGCCTCTGAGATAAGTAAGTTAGTCGTCAAATGAGAAAAAACTAACACACCAAGAAATTTTGTTTATTTATCCAGAAGTTCGCCATTTCGAGGTTTGGTTTATGAGCTTTTTTTATAGTATGCCGAGACAGAGACAGACGATGTCCGACTTGGCGTCCTTATTGCAATTCAAATGGACATGTCATTAGACATTGTAAGCAAACATGTGGCAGGTGTCCAAGACCAAGAGGTACGTGGATTCAACAACTTAATACTTTTTATAAAAATTTGATACTTTACAACCAGCAAGAGTTCAATGAAAATTTTATCCCACCGCAGGGAGCCAAAAGCGACCGAGGATGGCATTCATAGCTTCACGCTTAAAGATAGTTGGACAAATAGCTCACAATTTTGCGAAATTGTTTGTCACTTTTCTTACACCGGTTAAATGGTTAACCGGTTAGATGGTAGCCCGGTATTATGTTTGTCTTTTTCTTATCCCTAGAGAATTGATGAATCTAGGAAATTCCCTTTTTTGGGAAATTCCCTTTTTTACACCACAAGTAGTAAGCGCTCCGCGTAGGTTAAACAAACGCGTACGTTAGTATTTTAACATATAAAAGCATGGACTGTTCTTAATACACCCTTCTCGAGATGCATAAATTTATTGTTGTCCTCGTTTTCAAACAGATTTCTTGCTATAAAATTACATATTCACAATCATAATTGTGTTGTTTACACCTCATGAGACATTTTGAAATTCAAGTAATTTTGTTTTAGAGTTAATGTTTGCGTTTTGGGAATTTAAATTGGTTAAATGTATAATTTCATAGCAATGAAATCTGTTTGAAAACGAGGAAAACAATAAATTTATGCATCTCGAGAAGAGTGTATTTGTTCTTAGGTTTAAAATACACTCTTCTCGAGATGCATAAATTTATTGTTTTCCTCGTTTTCAAACAGATTTCATTGCTATGAAATTATACATTTAACCAATTTAAATTCCCAAAACGCAAACATTAACTCTAAAACAAAATTACTTGAATTTCAAAATGTCTCATGAGGTGTAAACAACACAATTATGATTGTGAATATGTAATTTTATAGCAAGAAATCTGTTTGAAAACGAGGACAACAATAAATTTATGCATCTCGAGAAGAGGCCAAATTTCAGCATTGTATTTTTATAAAATTATTCTTATAAAAAAGCGTGTAAGGCACGGATGTCACCCTTAGTAGACGCCAAAACAAAATGGGCTTTACTATTGAAACTTTAACTGTAAATCACTCCCTTGACACATTTGTTAGCATTTGAAGACTGAATTTTGTCTCAGATCAGATGAGAAGTCAAAAATTACTGTATGGCTAATACCATTCCTTTTGAAAACAAATTTAACTCTATCTGTTTTTGCTGCGGTGGCACTTTAATGAAAGTTTATGGCTAGTGTAAAACTTTAATTATTTGTGTTTGACTCAAAAAGTCGCATTCTCAAGTAGTAATATCTACGGTTCCTTTCTCTGTTACATAAAATCTAACCAGAAAACGCCGGCTCTCTTTGTTAAACTTGATGAAGATTGCTGCATTGATAACAGAATTCGTAAGACCCAATAATATGCCAAAAAGTAACCAAAACTCCAGCAAATTTCTATTGTAGAATGTACTAGTTTTATTATAAACGAAAAGGTGAAGTAAATTAACTACCAGGTAAATCGTGTAGAAGACAACCACGGTGAATAAGATTCTCTTAGTGAGTGAAACCACGTTTACTCGAATATCTTCTAGTCTTGTTGCATTTGTTTCGGCGCAGTGTTGATTTAGAGCTTTCACGGCTAAAATGTTTAATACAGCCATTGAAAAAACTACCACTCCATCAATAAGATATACGGTAAAGGAAAATATGTTGTATGTCCCAAAAACAGTTCCAAAGCAAACCAAGCTGGCATTAAATAAAGATACTATGATCACCAGAATAGCGCATCTGTTGATATTCTTTTTACACATCTTCGTCTTGTATTCTTGTAAATATTTGATTCGGGCATATCGATCGAATGCTAGTAAAGCGATTATAAAAGCAGATACATGACCAAAGAAATTGTTCAAGAATTGACCTAAATTTTCTAGCCAACATATTTGGCGATCTTTAAAAGCAGTTAATAATAGGATGTAGATAATTGGTGTTGTGAAAGAGATACATACATCAGAAATACTCAAATACAACATGATTCTCATCGCTGGAGATCTATATTGTTTTGTTTTCACCAGAGTTACAATAACCAGTAAATTCATGACAAAGTTTGCCAAACCATTGATTGAAATAGCGTACGACATTAAAAATGTACGCTGAATAGGTGATAATGTGAATCGGGTCGCGTAAGCATTTGAACAGTTATTCATAATGTCATAGACTTTAGTGGAAAACCCCGAAAGGCCTCAAGATTTCAAAGATGTTCACAATTTTCTTTTTTTCATTATTCGACCTCTTGAAAAAGATATTCAAAAATTTAATGGTTAACATTTTTTTTTCCAAATAACGAAAGAAAGATTTACAATGATATCGCTAAAATGGAAAAAACGACGATGACCAATTATTACCCTTATCCACCTTTTTAACATGAAAAGCCCTTTTTCTTAAATTATTAAAAAAAACCTTGGGATATTTGAAAACGTTAATTACCCGAAGCCTTTGAAAAGCAGAGCACGCTGTTTACAAAAGTTTAATTTACAATAAAATGTGATGAAAAATTCATTCAGCCCTTTGTTTCATCCCTCATTTTTCATTTTCAAAATTTCGCGGAAAAGAAGGAACCTCAATTTTTCTCTCTTTCGGACTAAAAAAAACAATACTGTAACCCAATATTAAAACGGTCCTACAGTAAAGGCTCACTTAACACATATTTAACTAACTACATGCTTAAGTTTTATTTGCAAAATTTTGGCTACCTTCATTAGACATATCGATTAAATCTGAAATCGGTATGGCATATTAATTTGTTTGAGTTAACTTTTTGGTATTCAATATCCAAACACAGCATAAGTTGAAATACCTACCCTGAGTATCAGAGGCCGAATTTTTAAAGTAAATATTAACCTCTGACGACCAAGTGTAGAAATTTTACCGCGCATGTGTCAGTCTAATCACTGTAAAAAGAATCAATGATGAAGATCAAATATTACCATATTAATGTGTGACAGTATGCATGTTTATTATTGACTAATCTCCCAGAAAACTTTATAGCAAAGTTCATGGTTTCTTTCAAAAGAAATCTTCTACATGATTCCCAAATTTATAACAGTAATTACTAAACTATTAATTATGGTAATGTTACTTCAATGGAATCGAAATAATAGACACCTTTATGTTATGATTCTCGATCGCTGACTCTTTTTTAAAGTGTTGATGGAATTTTTAAGTTGTGTTTTCAACGACGTGAATAAAAATGCGATCAACTTTGAACTAAACTAATATGGGCACTTTTCTCTGCGTTGATTGCACACTGAAAAGATTTGCTTTTCGTCCTAACAGGTCGGAATATGATTTTGGCATGTGATTTCTAAGGTATGAAATACCAGGTTAAAACACCCCTGTCTCAGTGCCCCGGTGGCATGATTTCAGTACATGATTTTTTTCAGTACATGGTTTCAGTACATGATTTTTTCCTACGTCACTGCAGTAATCAAATTTTTATTGCACTCATTTGAAATCATCCTAAATGGCTTGGGAATTCAAGAACTGTTTTTTACTGTCGCTGTCTTTATTCAATTTATATCTCAATTCACAAATGAGTGCAATAAAAATTTGATTACTGCAGTGACGTATTTACAAAGCCTAAATACAAAGATAACAAAATGTTGACGAAAAAACGTTCAATAAACATCTCTTTTTGCATTTTAGTCCATTGTTATACTTATACATAATTCACATACTTAACAAATCAAATCTTAGCAGCTTAGTAAATAAGGAACTGGTTAAGGAACTTTGAGGCTGAAATTCTCTCGAAAAATAAGGAACTCCAGGCTCGGAGCCAACTTAAGGTTCCTTATAAATGTATACTGAATATCATTTTGAAAAAGAAAAGAAGAAAATAATGCAATTATTAATTATTTTTTAACGTAAAGGAAAAAATTTATGACGCCCCTTGTTTGCTAAATAATGAAATTAAAAATTTGAAACGAAAAACCAACAACTAATATCAAATTTATTGAACAAAGTTTCCTCAAAGTTATATGTATAATTTTTTTCAATCTAGACAGGTTAGGGGCCTAGAGCCTTTTGTTTTGCTTTATATTTCTAGGTTAAAGGAAATTATCGCATAAATAGGTTTACATGTAATCTCCGTAATACAACACCGATCGACTTGAAAAACATCCAAGATTTAGGCTACATCATACATATATGATTGCATCATATCTTCCTTCGTTTCGAGCTTAAAACTTCTACTCTTCGGGATATGCGCACTGCTCTTGTTTTGAATATTATATTTCTTCGGATACATCGCATGCTAGTGGCCGCCCATAGCAGTGCCTATAGACCAAGAAAAAGGCCTAAAAGTCTGGTGGTGTAAGATCTGCTACGAACCACAATGCAATGAAGAACATAACATTCGACATCGCATGTGAAACAGAACTGTCAACAACGTTTCTACTAACCGAAAGCGAACGCACTTTTCTTATCTGTTATGTCATACTAATGGATGGTTTGGCAAACTTTGTCATGAATCTTCTGGTTGTTGCGACTCTAGTGAAAACAAAACAATATCGATCTCCAGCGATGAGAATCATGCTCTATATGAGCATCTCTGATGTTTGTCTCTCAATAATAACACCTCTTGTTTACGTTCCTCTGTTAACCGATTATAAAAACGGCCAATCCTGTATTGTACAGATGTTAGGACAATTTGCAATTCAATTTTTTGGACGTATATCAGCTTTATGTATAATGCTTTTAGCGTTTGACAGATATGCTCGAATCACGTACTTGCAGCATTATAAAAGTAAAATGAGTAAAAAACGAATCAATCTACTGACATTAACCGTTATCATTGTTTCCATAGTAGGCCCAGGCCTTTTTACTCTTGGAACCTTTTTGAAAATGTATAAATTATTTGCAGTATTGGTCTTTTCAATTGATGGGCTGCTTGTTTCTATATCTGCTATATTTATGGTGAAAGCAGTATTAACGTTAAATCAACAAGATATACTTTCAACACGACTTGAAGATATGCGAGTAAACTTGGTTGCACTTACTAAGGCAATTTTATGTACTGTGACAGTATTTTATATCATTTACATCAGCGTGAGTTTGACCTATCTTTTTGCTTATCACACAATTGCATCATTGCGCTGGAGACATATCCTAGAATTTTCGCTACATTTTGGAACAATGTTATGTATAACTAACTCACTGGTTAATGCGATTCTATTCGTCAAATTTAATAAAGCAAGTCATAAACTGATTTTATGTATTCTTGGTAAGCACAAGAAGAGGGTAAAAACAAAATCCGAAAGTCGGCGTAGAGTTACAGGTATAAATGATAATAATGTGTAGAGAATGAAGAAAGTCTTTCTACGATGGCCTTGAGGTTTCTCTGCTTCATGAAAAAGTTCTGAAAGTTTCTAGTTGCTCTTCTTTTAGTTTTTACTACCCTTCTTGAAGTTCATTTTTCAGAAGTAGAGAAACCTCAGGGCCATCGTATATATCCATAGGCGGTTTTAGACCATGTCGTGCTTATCAGAGAAAGGGATTTGTAATTGTAATTTCATTGTTTTTTATCGAGCGTTGCACTCCTTCGCATGTCTCCGGTGTACTTATTGTGGGTTTACCAACTGACGGTATGTGCGGCGAAGAAAATGGCTTTTAGAATCTCACCCTTAAAGTGCAGAAAAAAATCGGTGAAATTCATACCCTTACGGTGCATTTTTTTAAATTTCAAACTCTTTTAGAGCAAAAAGATTTACGAGATTTACGAGATTTACGAGCAATATTTCCTAGATTTGTTGAAATTTCCACCCATACAGTGCATTTATCAAAAGTCCACCCTTACAGTGCATTTCTGATATTTTGAAATACATACCCTTAACCGCCGCACATACCCGTCGGTCAATTTGCCTGACTGCCCCCCCCCCGGGACTTGCTTTATTAGAGAGTTTCCGCAGTCACAACGGCAACTGCAACCGCAACGTAAAAACACCAAATGCACACCTTTGAGCTGTCAAAACTCTGAGTAAACCCCAATTAGCTGTTTTCTCTTCTCGTGCCCGCCGATGGTTATCTGGCACCCAGATGGTGAAATTTTTATCCGACACGCTAAAGCTCTGAAGGTCGGGAAAATTTTTAAAATCTGGAAGGTTTACATTACTGAATTTTGCGAGACCGCGTCAAGAATTTTGCAGCGGGAGGTCTGTATCATTTTTAAGCTTTTTTCCTTGTGTTATATGTGTAAGTTTCAAGTATTAAATTTTTGAAATCCTGATTTTAAGTTTGTTACCAATAACATTTCAAAATATTTCTGATCATTACAGTATTTTTAGATTGCATTGAAAAAGAAAAGCTTTGAGATTTACCATTTTTCGTTACTTTAAAAAAAATGATAGACGTTGTCGTTGTAAAAAATAATTTCAGAATCAACAATGAGCAACAACTAGTCTAGCAAGCTAGACGACTAATTCATACATAGTAGAAATAAAGCAAAAAGTAATAAAGGGAACAATTTTAGTCGTCTAGAAACCTTTGTGCACGAACTCCAAACAAACTAAATCCCGTATCATTATTATTAGTATTGGTATTATTAGTATTACACGCATTATAAACGACTCCAGTCTAAGCAACAACAGGAACGCTGATTTTTTTAACACCTACATGCGATTTCACACGTTTTCGCGTTGCCGTTGCAGTTGCCGCTGTGACTGCGGAAACTCTCATTATTGTTTACTTTTCGAGAAAAAAAATTGAGGAATATAATTTCAAAAAGCAAAGTTTGTGATGAATTATGTGATATTTCTCTTGAAATTATTTGCTCGAAATAAGTTACAGTACCCTCTTTGACGTGAAACTTATAGAGTAATTTTCAAAGAATTGGATTTCTTTCGTTAGTGCTTTTTCATGGTTTTCGAGGAATTCTTTCACATTACATTCAATTTCAAGGTTTTCAAGGTCCCGTAGACACCCTGTTAGTATTTAATTTCTCTTTTTTTTAAATATCGTTCACTTAAATAGTTATCCTGAAATGAAAAAAAATCCATTATTTCCGGCAACGTACAGACCGGTCCACAAAGTACTAAATTCTCCTAAAACCGAATTTTTCTTTATACTCGCCTCCTTTATTTGGTAAATAAGCCTGCAGTAACAAATTGGAAGTGAGGAATAAATGAAAACATAGCGAGAGGGCATTATAAAAGAAAACAGAAACAATTTTAAATTAATTTTTTCCATCATTAGCTAAGCAATATCCACGTGATATTGTCTTGTGATTTTATCCTTATTATTCAAAATACAATTTCGAACTCAGCTTGGTTGCCAAAACAGTCGTATATAAAATGATGTTCCGATTGCTCAAATGATCTAAAGTCAAGGAGTGTGCAAGGAGAACAAATCAAGACGAAACGATACTGGATATTGCAAATTGGAGGAACAGACATAAAATTTGGTAGAAATGAATTCGACGTTGCAATGTGAAACTGCTTTGTCTCAAAGATTTATTCTCTCAACTCCTCAACGTAAATTCTTAATAACATACAATATACTTATCAATGGCTTGGCAAATTTTGTTTCAAATTCTCTGGTCATCGCAACTTTGGTGAATACAAAACAATATCGATCTCCAGCGATGAGAATCATGCTGTATATGAGCATCTCTGATGTTTGTCTCTCAATTATAACACCTCTTACCGGAGTCACGCTTTTGACCAAATACAAAAACCGTCAAAATTGTTTACTAGAAATCTCTGGACAATTCCTATGTCATCTTTTAGGCAATTATTCATGTCTTAACATCGGGCTTCTTGCATTTGACAGATATGCTGGTATAGCTTATTTGCAAGAATACAAAACTAAAATGTCTAAAAAACGTATAAACCTATTGACTCTATTGGCAATTTGCTGGTCCCTGTCCATAGCTGGTTTCATTACTTTGGGAACGGTTTTGAATATGTATAAAACATTTGCACTTTTGGTATTTGTAATCGGTGTAATAGTAGTTTTTGTGTTGGGTATAATCAATTTCATGGCCATGAAAACCTTAAACCATCATTGTACAGAGATACATTCGAACAGACTTGAAGATATACGAGTTAACATTGTTTCACTGACTAAAGCGATTCTACTAACCGTGATTATCTTCTATACCATTTACATTGGGCTTAATCTACTTCACATTTTCGCTTATGACAAAACTGAATCATTGTATTGGAAAGGATTACTAGATTTTTGGCTTTTATTTGGACTACTGTTGGGTTTATCTAACTCGGTAGTCAACGCTTTGTTATTCATTAAGTTTAACAAAGAAAGTCATAAATTGTTTCGAAAGATTTTCTGCAATAATAGCAAAAGAAGAATAGATGTTGGTTATACGAATAAAGACAATAACACGGGGAGACAAAAACATAATTCAAATGTAATGGTCCTATGAGAATGTGAAACTTTTCCCATTTGCATAGCTTCAGCCAGATTTCTAGGTCCCCCCAACAAAGAAAGGTCCCGCCGATAATTTAGCTCCCCCCAAAAATTTGCCTTGTGCTAGGTCCCCTTAAACACTTGGGGAAAAAACAAAAACATTGTTCTCCCACCCCTGTAGAGAAGTCAATATAAAATATATGCGAGTACAGTACTGATAAATGAAAAATCAATTTTACTTGTATTAATATTTATGTTTACAAATATTTTTTTTTATATTTGATTTAATAGTAAGATAAGAGATATTTTGAAATTACACGTTTTTTTTTATTAGAACCTAGTTTATAAGAACATATAGGCTGAAATTAATCGAAAAATTAAGAACATCTTAAGAACATGCCCAGCCTCACTTTGGAAAAAAATGACAAGAAACTACAATTTTTTCCTCTTTTTAAGCAGTTTTAACCGAATTTAGGGGTGGATCTTCAACAGTCGAGAGTCAAATATTGTCCAAATTTTGCCAAATTTAAGTGCTCTTAATTTTGTATCATATTGTCGATTTATAGTAGTCTGAAAAATTAAGAACGCATTTAAGAACATTTTAGGCTGAAAATGGCTAAAAGAAATAAGTACATCCAGGCTGAGCCAAATTTTAGGTGTTCTAATAAAAAAAAAAGTGTAGCTGAACAGTCCCCAGAGTCTCAGTCAGATCATCTAGCCCCCCCCCAACAATCTAGGTCCCACCAAATATTTTGGTAATTTTAGCCCCCAGGCTCTTTAAAGGCCAAAATATTTCTTAGCCCCACCCCCCCCCAAAAAAAAAAAATAAGGGGGGGCTGAGGCTATGATTAGCATTTTTGGTCAGCCTAAGCTGAGCATTCAAATAGGTAAAATTTTCTTCCACCATAAGACGGCAAAAAAAAATCCGATTTTCCGATCTCACTTTGATTTCTAAACTTTCTTCCGATCGGGTTAACTATTTGGGTACTTTTAGCGTGCGTTGTTTTTACAGATCATAATGTAGTTTCAAGATGGCGGCTCAAGCGATAGTCAGATGTGATAAGTCGATAAGTCAGTGTTGTACCAAAGTATTTCCAGTGTAAATCTGTAGCAAGCTTCGATTTCTGTCATTTATTTTTTTAACTCGGCAAATCAAACACATGATTTTCATCAAGGGGATTCTTTTTCTACATCCTTTGAAGGTTTAAAGCCGTTTGCTCAAGTTTTTGTTTATGTTGAATTTTCTGATACTTTTTATTGCTGCTTTTTAATAGTTTTTGCAATAAAAACATATTTTTCTTCTTTGCCTCTAGGGGGATTGATGGTGTTATAATGTTATTGGAATTTGATAAAGTTTACAAAAGTACAGCTACTGTATAAATTTGATATAAAGACTGGATGCAATCGTGATTTTTTGGACTTGGACGTGTTTGTGATAAAGGCGAATCGCAAAAAACTGTTTGGTTCCCATCATTTCTACTTTAAAAAGTGGGAGTCGTTTGGCCAGTCAGTTGAAAATATTTTTCTGTTAAGAAGCAGCTATACATCTTGTTGAAAGGGAATTCGTGTGGACTGATCCGAATTTTAAAATTGAGAAACCGTGGATAAACTGGTGTTTTCGGTTTACTCTCCATTAGCATGCGGCTCTCTACTTCGATTTGAAAACTTTTAAACACAGAGCGTGCAGAGGTCGACAGTGGAAATCCAGCAAAGCAGCGGAAAAGCTTTCCGACTCTCCAGCTCTACCTGCTGACCGTAAATCAGATGACGGGAACCAAATGATGACATCACATCTCCTATTATTGGACTTGCAAAATTATAACAAATGGTCTTTGGAATTTGATCATTTATATTAATATTAATATATACAGTTCTTGTTGAAATTGATCAAACTATTTTTCACGCAGTTCCGGACGCAGATTGTGTTTTTTTAACCTTTTCTAAACTTGGCGCACATTTTGACTGAATGATGGAATGGAATGAATGGCGATAACAGTTTATAGATATCTCTTATCAGACTTGCAGAAAGCGGGCTGCCGTCAAGTTACACAACATGCACACTCTCGTCACAACTTGCACAGCCATAACAAACAGATCAATCTGGTCTTCATTTAACATTGTTTTAAAGTTTAAAAAACACTGCCAGTGCTTGGCACAGAACAGAGGACTCCCAGTTGAAATTAATTGCTACACCGCTGCCCTGTTGAATTTATTTATTATAGTTGTGTGTTTATTCCGCCAAGGCGGTAAATCAATCGGCCAAATTCATAGACCAATCAAAAGCGAGTTTAAAGCAAAACGGGGGAAAAATGAGCTTCCCCGCATAGTTATGAATTTTAAGTTTTGCCTTCGATTATCATTTGCGACCAGCAAAGTCTTCAAGATGGTTGTGTGCATGTTATGACTTGACGGTACTAAACTACAAAATTTATTTACCCAGACTGGAGGGGCCAGCCATATAGTACGTGCACAGTGAAGGGGGGAGAGGGGGTTTAGCAAAAGCGTACATCTATTGTTTAAACAAAGTCATTTCTATTGCTCTCTGCGTACAAGGGGGGAGGGGGTGTCAAATATTTGGAAAATCTTTGCGTACGCACTATATGGACAATGCTAAAGAGAAGTATACTTTGAGCTTCTCGCGGGGGGGGGGGGGGTTGGAGGAGCTCTCAGGCTTGTTTTAAATCATAATTTTAAATCAAGTTATCAAATGTTTCACATTTTGTACATTATTCAACATATTTAGTCTACTCTGTTTCAGTACATCTCGTACATCTGTTAACCCACTTATTAAAGCTATCTAGCTAAGCTCTATTGCAATCGGCGGAGTCGTAGTTTTTGCGTTCGATCAGACTTAAGGATATATACATGTAAGCATTGTTTCACTAACTATTCACTACTTTTAATTGATTAATTTCAGTTCTGAAAGACAAGGTGAAGATATACTTTGGTTATTCAGCCATAATACTACAACGATTTATGCATAAAAAACTTATGACTTTGTGCATGAACAAGATTTGGACCTGACAAGCTGACAAAAACTTTTGGCAAGCAGACCATGTTGTTTGTTTCATAATACCAATACCAATACCAAAAAATATCATAAAATTGATATTGGAGAATCTTTGTGCATCAGGAGTAAAACATTCTTTATAATAAGTTATTTCAAAATATTCATATAATTTCCTAGCAGCCAGATTGCTACTCAAGCCTTGAGAATTTCTCAGAAAATGAGCTGGAGCTTAGACCTGGAGCTAAAAAAGTCCTAAGTGATAAAAAATTTTCTTTTAAAAAGTAAAATCTGTATTATACCCATAATAAACGAATTCTTGACAACTTATATCCATGATGATTCAACCAGTTGGTAACATAGGCTTTGGATTGTGGAAACTCGTTATTTTTTGTCCATATAGTTTGTATTAAAAACAACCAGAAAGATACCAAAACTTTCCATGTGATAAATCGTACCAAGAAAACCTTTTCCCAAAAGGCAAAAGTTCATTCACCTCAAGTAACAAGCTTTAGTAATACACGGGTTGCAAAATTATAGAAGTGCAGTCAAAATATGTGATTACTCGAATAATCGCACGATGAGTTATTTTTTCTTCTTTGGCGCGCCTTCAAAGAGAGCAATTAATCGTTAATTGCATCCTGTAGAGAGCAATTAATCGTTAATCACACTCTTCAATGAGGCGCCAATATTTACAAAATTGATTTTAATGTTTTTTCTTACATTTTTTTTGCATCGAACGTTTTAATTGCATTCGAAATATATTTTGTGAGAAAGAAAATCAATAAACAACAATAAAAGAAAGACATAGAGAGAAGAGAACAATATAAAACTCTCAGTGTAATTTCTGTAATTTACTTTCCTAACTGGGAAAAAGTAGTGAAAGCCATTGTGCGATTAGCTCGTAATCACATAATAACTCGTACAATTCGAAAATTGCACTCGTGATTTTTTTGTTTCGAATTTTCCTCGTCCTTTCGGACTCGGAAAATTAATAACAAAAAAATCACTCGTGCAATTATATTCGAATTGCACTCGTTATCATGTGATTACATATACAAAGTTCACGGTGATTTTATTCCCATGTTACTTTCTTTAAAGCTGATAACTTTATGAGTGTCAATAAATTTGAACCAATCAGAAATGAATGTCATGTAACAAGCACATAAAAATTTCGAGTAAAAACGTGATTTGACTTCAAACTTTATTTTTTCAACCTGTGTAGTTGCTTCTTTTGTCATTCCAATGTTAGTGATAAATGTCTTGTCTAAAGTACCGAGATCTCGGGTCATCTCTCCGGTAAAAGGCTACCCGAATTTTTTCATGTTTCGATTAAAAAACTACAAAGAGTTCCAATAATATAAAGTGAGCCTAAAACTCTTGCCAAGAAAGACCCAACCTATGATAACAAAGCAGATAAAAAGTCCCAATTTAATAACATCAAGTTAAAAAATGTATTCTTACAGTAGAATAGCCACATAATCTTTATTATAGTAAACTTGCTTCTCGGTTGTTGAAATCGATATTTTTCCAGTCAGGATAAACCATTGGTAATCTTTCCATAATGGGGTCGATTTTTTCTTTGATTTTCTCGAATACAAATTGGTTCCCTGATTCGCTGAAGTGTAAGCCATCGTAAAAAAGATCTTTCCAATTCTAAACAAAAATTTAACAGGGTTTTGAGACTTCTGGTTACATACGCATGAATTTCCTATAAGCAGATTCATGTAAAAAAGTCACGGAAAAACGGTGAGTATAAAAATTGGCTGCAAATTGCATACGTAAACATATTTTATATGTCCAGAGTGTGAGGTAATCTTTGCATGTTTCAGCCAATCAGAGATTTACTCGACGTTTTTCGTACTTTTTTACATGAATCTGCTCTGATCTGCTAATAGGAAATTCGTATATTTGCGGAAAATATGGTTTGACGAGCATAAAACTTTCATGGATATTTTTGACCAAAATAGTCTAAATAATGCCAACAAGGTAGGCACAAATAAGGGACTGTTCTTTCGACAGGTAAAAATATTTTCAAAAATTTGTAAACGGGTAAACAGTAATAAGGTCCGGGGAATGGGTTGAAAAAAATCAAAAAATTAACGAGCGAGGGGGGGGGGCGTTTATTAGGCACCTAAGGGTAATCCATCATGGTCCCCCGTAGTAAGGCCCGTCTACGAAAAAACAATTTAAAACATCCTCATCGGGTCGGGTGAAAGAAACTGGGCTATTTAGCGTCTTAAATCGAATGAACTTTCATTAATAAACAATTACAAGATGCATTAAATAACCCTCCGGAAGTATCCATTGCTAAACTTTGACTGGGATTAGATCCCCCATAGAAGTCAGTCTTTCCCTCACTCGCCATCAGGACAACTTTAAAGGGGACCATGTGGTAAATTTTTCCTTTCAGAAAATTTTCTGAAAAAATGCAACATGTAATGGGAACGATATATGCGTAAATACTAATTTGACCTATGATGCCAGGTCAAGCGTTTAAATTTATTCACACTCAGGGTTTGTTTGAATATTATCCGGCAGAGAGCAAGCTATTGGCAAGTAGAATTGACATGTTAACTCGTCTTTTACGTCTATTTTTAACAATGATAAATATCGATTATATTCAAAATTTTCAAAATTGAAATATCTTTTTTTCATTAGCATGGTATGTTTTGTTTAGAATCTAAGATGAAAGCAATTTTCGAATACTTGGTATCTTTTTGAAATTGAAATTGAAAATTAAAACAATAGCGTAGTCTACAATATGCCTACAATTGGAAAAAGTAATAATAATTTTAGGCAAACAGATATCTTCAGAGCGAGGTAGATTTACCAGATGATCAGATGGAGTTTTTATAAGATACTTTAATAATTGGTCATTTGAAGTAATAAAAACGACGCGCTCTTTAGAAAAAGTAACAAAATTGTTTTTATTACTGGTTAACGACCAACCAAATCAAATAAAAGCTTGTAAAAACTCCATATCGTCCAAGATTTACAGAAGAAATTAAGAAGAAAACGTTTAAAAAGAGCAAACAAATAGGCGGTCGTACAATATATCTATTTGGTTTTCAAACACAATCGTTTCGCAGAACGTCAGATCGGAATCAGTTTGTGTTTTGCTTTTTTCCACCTATTGTAACTATTGGGGTACTCTTTGGTTCCAAATAAACGGCGGGGGGTTCGAATAAACGAGGGGCTAATTGCCGGGGGGGTTGGAAATTGCACTTCTGAAAACCCCAAAAATAAGGTAAATATATGCTAAAATCAGGCTATTTAGGGCAGCTGAAAATATTCTTGAAAATTAATGAACGGTCTGGGGGTTGGAAAATTTTTAAAAAATTAACAAGCGGGGGGCCGTTTATTTGGAGCTTAAGAGTTTGATGATTGTCTTCTGAGAAACATTTTACAATTTTAATGAGAATTTCTTACAATTTTATCTTTTAGCATGTTTGAAAAACATCTTTATGAACAAGATCAGGAATTAGTACTAGTAATCTCATGGTTATGAGGGAAATTCGGGATAAATTTCCCGAGGTCACTTTTGAAATTTTTGAAATTTCCCGAGTGAAACGAGGGGAATTTCAAAAATTTAAAAAGGTGACCAAGGGAAATTTATCCCAGAATTTCACGAAATCAAGCATGGGATTCCTGGTTAATCTCATATGGTTAAGATTGAAATAAGGCGACTCATCATGAAGCATTAAAAGATTTCAATTATACTGAATAACCCTTATACATAGCTCAAGAAGCACCAGGCATAAAACCTGCATAATATATTCTAATCAATCAAATTGAATCTTCCATCATCTGATTATGATTATGTTTCTTCTTTACTTACTGAGCTGAGAGTTTTTTTGTTTTGTTTTGTTTTGGTTTTGTTTCTCTATAGAACGCATTCGAAAATCGAACGTCAAAAAATTCGATTAAAAAACAGAGGGAAATTACAAAACAGCGGGAAATTACAAAACAGCGGGAAATTTCAAATTAACGTAAACAAAAACGTAAATCAAATTTCAATCAACCATGAGATTATAAAGATAAGGAGTATTTTGAAATTTTAGTTTTTTTGTTTTTGTTTAAAATTCTCTTTGATCATCAATCAATGAAGATTCGAGAAAGTCGAGAAAAACTTTACTTAGCTTGCTTTGATTGATTAACTGATTGATTGATTAAAGTACACGTTTTTCTTTTATAAGAACAAACTATATAAGAACATAAGGCTTCGAAACACGGCCTAAATGTTAAGAACAAGTTAAGAACATTTTAAGGCTTTATGGACTTAAAAATTGGTTAAAATAAGCTAAATAACATGTTAAGAGATTAAGAGCATCTTTAGGCTTGAAACCCCAAAAAGTTAAGAACTTGCAAAGTCTTCAAAAATTTTGGATGTTCTTACAAAAAAACGTGTACGACAGTGTCTTCTCTTAAATCAAATGTTTCAAAATTTAATTTCTTTCGTGAAAATCCGCCTTTTATCCAAGCAAATCGCTTAAGTTTTTAAGTTTAAAAGATGTGACATTTTCTGTTTGATTTTCACATCAACTTCAAATAGATTATTTTAAGTAAGCTGTCCAAACTTTATTCCGAAAAAGAATTAAGTTTTCTTTTTGAACTTATGTTTTCAATTATTAATTTTTAATGAAGAACTATTTACAAGCTTCAAAAAGTTCACTTTAATCAAATCAAATGGAAAATATCTGGGCGGAAGAACCATCAAAGTAATAAAGATATAGACGGAGAGAAAACGTTTCGATAATGACCAGTTGAAATCTAAGAAACGTAAAAATATTGAAACTTTTAAAGATTTAAAGACTTTTCATTACAGTTTTAACTCTCTCTAATTCAATCTTCCAGGGGCCAAATATTTTCTTCGAATTAGAGAAGGATTTGAATTACAGAGAATAATTTAAACCATAATATTTTAGTTTGAATTACAGAAAGAATCGAATAGTAGAGGTTCGAATTAGAGAGAGTTGATTGTACATATTTTCAAACTGAAAAAGCCTTGTACGCCCTGTACAGGAACGAGTTTTCAAACAATCTGTACATAAACACAGAACAGAAAATCTGATGCTGTCTCTAATACCATAGTAACAAGAATAATGAAAAGACTCCATTTTCTAAGTAACTTTCTTTTATTTGGTATTTTCTGGTAAAAAAGGACTTTCAAGACTTTCAAGGAGCTTTTCAAGATCGAAAATCAAACTCTATATATTGTAATCTACGCATTAGGGAAAAATTATAACATAACAGCAACAATCAAAATGGATGGATATTCGATAGCAACAGGTGGTGAATCAGCATTTGGCATTTCATTACCAGAAGATTACTACAATGACTACAATGATACAACCAGTGGATTGATGTCAGGAATTAACGAAACATTTATTCACATTCTTAACGACACTTATTTGAACTGTGCTACGGGAGGTTCTCAAGCAACCATCGAAATCATATTAGGTTCTTTCCTCGCCTTATTGGCAACCTTATCAACATTGTGCAACATTTTTATCTGTATAGCCATGTTAAAAACCGGAATTTATAAAACTAATCAAGACTTACTGATACTTCTCTTAGCCATATCTGATTTAACCGTATCCGTCATTTTGGTACCGTTTGACGCCTTTGATTTGATCGCTTGCAACAAACTGCAGTACGAAGTAGACGCTTGTTCGAACCAAGAGTTAATATTCACATTCAGGTATCTATGGAGGGCAATACTTCCTATCCCTAATTTGGTGTTAATGCTTATGAGCGTTGAGCGCTTTATCACCGTTCGATTCCCGTATAAAACGAACATGGTCAGAAAGAAAACAATCTTGCTTTGTTATGTGTTTATTTGGATGTACTCAACCGTAATATTCGGCAGTTATAAAGTTGTTTTCAAGGAAGAAATAGAAATGTGGTTCGACATATCTCGGCTTGTTGTAAGTGTGTTTTTACCATTAATTACAAATCTATCAGTGTATTTTTACATTCTAACACAAGTGTACTATCATCTGAGAACCATTAAAAAGCTAACAGTACGAAAAGTGAAAAGTGACGTCAGTTCGCATAGAGAGAAAAACCGTAACCACAAGCGAAACATTATCTTTTTATATGTCACGGCGACTTTCATATTACTCTGGACACCAGCTATTACCTACAGAATTATCTTTATGGCAAATCCCAATCTCACCAACAAATGCTGGCATGGCAATTTATGGTTTATTCTGTCCTCTTTTATTTATTTGAACAGTCTTGGAAATGTTTTTATCTATGGAGCATCCAGTCGCGTTTATAGACAATCGTATAGAAGTATTTTACCGTTGCTTCAAAAAAAGAAAGCACGCACGTTCGAGCTTTTGACCAAGAAGACTTCGTCGACTATTAGCAAATAAAAAATTTATAACATTCTTGAAAAAAATTTTCATATTAAAGAAACAATACACATTTTGAAAGCCTTTGACGCATTTTAAAGTTTTTGAAAACTTTGTATAAGAACTGTTTTGTATTATATAAGCTGTGTTGTGCTAACAGCAATGGACGTTAAAATGAATCTAAATGCTTCCCGTGCACGCGTGACAAGATGATGATAAGACTTGAATCATAAACCCTTTTTAAATGAACGAGTCCCAAAGCATTTTATAAAATGTGGGTGTAACGTACGTACCCATTGACCCTTTAAGTGCCCTAGAAATCTTCACCAATTCAAACAGTAAACTCTCATACCCAGCTGGCACACAACGTTGTTTTAACGTTCAAATAACGTTATTTGGACGTTATGAATGTCACATGGACGTTGTTATGACGTTGTGTGCCGTCTGGGTATGCATATCTAACTAGAAATTAGAAGGTCCATAACAACGATAGCTTAGAGTCTTCTCTTTTTTATAATAAGTGCCTTGTTGATGGAGGAATACAAGGAATGAAGGTTCAAATGAAATCGTTAGAGGGCTGAGGCTAGTAGAAGATATCCAAATTGGTAAAAGAGCAGACCAATTTTCAAATTCTTTTTTGTTGAGCCATGAAACACGTTCAGTATTTCTGGCTTATTTCAAAATTCATTGCCGAAGCGATAAACGTGAGATACACTCGGGTACAGAGTATGAAGCAAGAGACATTACTGTACATTTCAAACAAACAAGCTAGATGGACCTACCTGATGATGAAAATTAGATAGCAATAAGGAGAAAAATGAAAACAATCAGTCAGAAAGTATAGCGTTTAGCGATATTGCATAACTCATGAAATTTTATCATTGATTGTTGATTGGGGGAGAGGGAAGGGGAGTAGGGAAAAAATAGAAAGTTCCAATTGCAAAAATCAGTTCTATCGACAATTGAATCATGCTTGATGGTGGACATTATTATCAATAATGTTTTTGTGTGAAAAAAAAAACAAAGAAATATGAGGAAAAAGCCCTATGATAATCTGCAAAAACGATAATTTCCGGCATATTTCTGGCATTTTCGGCCGGAAAAAAAATTTGTTCAAAAATCAGAATAGGCCATGTTTTCGCAGCATTGCTAATAAGCATCTTGTGCAAAAAGTCAGAAAAAACTAATGATGAAATCTTGAGAAAATGCCAAAAAACCGGTTCTTCCGGTATATTTTCGGCATTTTCGGCCGGAAAATGTTTTTTTCGAAACTCGGGCTCCGTCACATTTTGGGTATTGCCATTTTGCATCATTGTGCCAAAAATCAGAAAAAACTTATGAGCTAATCCTGAGAAAAGCTGGTAACAAAAGCTGGTAACAGACGGACGAACGAACGAACGAACGGACGAAGGACGGACGGACATCGGTTAATTTATAGGACCTCCGAGGTAGGTCCAAAAAGAATGTCTTTAAGACGAAATTATGGTTGCAGAATGACTTCGCTTTCTTCAATTAACATCGATACTGGCACTAGTCTGAATCGCAGACCTCTACAAAACCCCAGGTAGTATAGGTCTGCTTAATGATCTACCAGACGCTTTCTTGTTCGGTTTTTTTTAATTCGATGTATTTTACAGAATTTTGGCGAGTTAATAATTTGATTGACATTGATGTGCGCGCAAAAACGATCGTTTCGAACGTTTTCAATAGAATGTTTACATTCGAAATTCGAATCCCAGACCAGAAAAACAAAACAGAAAGAAAGATAAAAAACAATCTGATGCACATATTTTCTACAGTCTGTATTTATTTTTGACTTCAAAAGAATTGAAGCTGAGTACAGTATATGGCCCCCAAAACGGAGACGGCCCCCAAAACGGAGGTTTTCATTAAAATGAAGATTCTGACTTGTAGATTTATCAGAATTAAACGATTTTTGTTTATTTTGAAAGAATGATGGTTATACTTAAAAGTGATCATGTTTTTGCTGGTTTGAGACAGATTCAAAATAACATATTTGAGTCTAAAGGAAATATTTTAACACCAAAATTAGATAAAAATTGCATATATCTCACTCTAGCTCCTTGGATATTGAAAATAAGTTATGAAAACGGGGTATAGGAAACTTTCTATACCTAATGCCGTTCAGAAAATGCAAATACATCTGTGACTTTAGAGGCTGGGTAAAAGATATAGCATCTTGAGGGTCAACCAGTATTTTGGAGCCCTAGAATCAGCATTGACAAAACCGAAAATTCTCAATATGAGAAAAAGCAAAAAATCTTGGAATTCTATTCCTATCACCTTGAGTTAATAGTTTATAACAAAAAATTAACATTATATATAAAATTTTTCGCTGAATCAGCAAAAACGGCAAATTCTTTCTTTTTTTTGCAAAATATAGGAGAAAAATATCTTTAAAGCTTAATATTTTCAGTTTCAGTTAAGCTTTTTTTCTAAAATTTTCACAGCTTATTCCATACATGAATGGAGAATACATGAAAAGAGATTTGTGTTCAAAAACTTGATTAAGACGTTGTTAAATCAAAATTGTCATTTTGAAAATTTCTAAATTTTCAGTTTGGACTTTGTAATATCGAAAATCTTGAAATAATTCATAAAAATCATAAATTTTACATCCATCGGCTCGTAAATTTAAGGGAAAACACAAATATGTTCAGAGTTTTTCCCCCTATTACCACTGGGCTTAATAATTTAATTTTAACTACACCTCCGTTTTGGGGGCCCCAAACCTGCATTTTGACAACCAGGGGTATACTGTAAAAATTTTATCAAATAAATCTATGCCCAAAACCCTCTAAATCATATTTCAAAACTATGGTCAAAATTTTGGATTCATATCTTAAAGATATCTCGAGAAATCACTAAAATTTCAAACCTCCGTTTTGGGGGCCATTAGAAAAAAGCTACCTATCTTTAAGCGATTGAAAAATATTGCTGAAATTGAAAATTTTGAAAAAGAACTTCCAGGAAATAAAGTAGAGATGTTAAAGGTTTTCATGCAGCAAAAATTTTTGTAAAATCTCTTTTCCTCTAGATTTGAGAGACATTTCAAATTTGATCGCCGTTTTGGGGGCCACATACTGTACATGAAAAAGATAAACACAAAGGCCACACAGTATCGAAGAGTGACGTGCCAAAGCTGAAGAAAAGATTTTTGTTTGTTTTAGCATTTAACAAGGGAATAACAACACTCCCTTTTGTAGAATCACAAAAAAGTAATGTCAGAAGTATTCAATATAGCCCCCAAAATGTACTGTATATACATAACTAAAATACCTTGAAATAATCTGCAACATATCTGTAGAACTGACAAAAACAATTATCTGGAGCCAAAGTGATCAACGAATACAGTGTGGTAAAAAATTATACACTCCTACAAGTCCAAATTCAAGCATCAAAATGTAGTTTTGAAGCAAAATTTTGTTGGTGCACACAGAAGATAAATCAGGGCACTTAAATTCGGTGCCTCACAGAAAATTTAAACATTACGTAATGTTATTTTTGTAGAAACTCGCCAGCTAAAAATGTCTTTAGCCGTATATCGGCTAAAGGCGGCAAATCTCTGGACAAAGGAAATATCGCTTATTAAGCATCCTCTATAAGTAGCACGAACCCGGGGGGCGGCTGGGCAAAAGGACCGACGGGTACCTTTTCCAATATGTTTGAAATGCACTGTAAGGGTCGGAAAAACTAGAGATGCACTGTAAGGGTAGAAATTTCAGAAAATTCTTGAAAAATCTAGATATTTTGACCAAAAATGCTAGAATTTTGACCATTTTTTGCACGAAAGGGATCGAAAATTTGGGGGAAAATGCACTCAAAGGGTATGATTTTCACTGATTTTTGCTGCACTGTAAGGGTGCAATTTTAAAAGCCAATTTTTGGCCCGCACATACCGTCAGTCCGCAAACCAAGTGCCCCCCCCCCCCGGAGCACGAATCCGTTAGTGGATGCCAGCAGCCTACACTGGCACAGAAAAGGCTAAGTAAGGCATCATTTCAAAGATCTCTAAACTGAAATAATCGGTTTGATAAGCGAGGAAAATGTTATTTGGTCTGAGATTTAAATCCATTTTTGACCCCTAAACTACAACCAAGGATTTATTATACACTGGATATACAAGTAACAGATTTTTACTGATTTCTCGTGTACTAGCTATGTCCGCAGTAATGATAGTATTGTTCACTCTCCTTCCCTCATTAAATGATTTTTCGAAGCATTTTTATTGCATTTCTTATCGAAAATCACTCATCCAATTCCCAAAAGAGACTTAAAACTTTACTGTGAGAGTCGGATTCTTCCTCTTAATTGATAATTATAAGTCGTTATGACGTTTCAAGCTGTGAGAAAGATTCAAAAGACGTGTTGTGTATAAGAAATTTAATGTTGACACCGGAAATTTTCAAACTTCAACCTCAAAAAAACCACCTTGCCACCACGTGCCTCCAAAGGATTTTCATACCACAGTGGAGCCAAGACACTCAAGTCTTATGTATGTTAATTTCAGCTCTTCTGGGAACAGTCTTGGAAAGATATTTCCAATTGAAAATTTTGTGTCACTATAAGCATTTTGGCTGGATTTCTTGTCTAATGATGTTTTTCTCACATTAGATTTCACAAATGTATCTGGCTTGGAATACTAGCCTTACTTTCAAACTTTTTTTTCTGCAAATGTACAAAAAGAAAGAGCTAGAGAACTTTTTAAAAATAAAACTGATGAACATTTTAAAAAATCAGACATCTTCGAGCCGCCATGACAGTTGTCCTTTGCGGACAAAGCTAGAACATCAATTGTTTTCTGAAACAAAGGAAATACAATGATCGCTCTCCATCGTTTTATGAGTCGTTTATCCAGTGTATAATAAATCTTTGCTACAACTGTTCAAAGTCTCATGCTTGTACGCCTTTGTGCACAATGTTAATGACTTTTGGCACATTTAGACTGCACTAAAAGTAAAAAGTATTCAAAAGAAAAGAAATCATTTTAGGATTGTAAGCATTGTGTTTATTGAAAGATAAGCCAAGAAAATAAGTAAATATATTGAATCACAGACAACGTTACAAGACCAAAACCAGCTACTCTCTCACTTTAGAACATACCAAACGCACTGGCCTAGCTTCCAATTTCAGAATCTATAAGTAAGCTTAGATTTTAGCCTTTCTTTGTTTTGACAATAAAAATCGTCCCAGGACATAAAAATGAAGCTTTAAAAATAAACAAAACGCATTGTCATGATCAAAAGTACAAACTATCAACAAAATCAGACCATACTTTAAGTCTTCAGGACACCCCCAAAGTTTGGGTCAAGCTGGAGTTTTTACAAGCTCTTATTTGATTTGGTTGGTCGTTAAGATGTAATAAAAGAATCTTATTACTTTTTCTAAAATACGCGTCATCTCTATCACTTCAAATGACCAATTAGTGAAGTATCTTGTAAAAACTCCAGCTCATCCCCAAAGTTTTGGCCTCGTTTTGGCGAAAAACATGTCACATGGCGCCAAAAATCAACACTTTCAAAACTGAAAAAACTTTTAATTGTTCACAGGCTGCAAAATTAAAGTTTGAAGACAAATCACGCTTTTACTCGATATTTTTATGTGCATGTTACATGATATTTATTTCTTTTCATTTAATTCATTGACACTAATAAAGTTATCAGCTGTAAATTGTAAAGCAAGTAAAATGGGAATAAAATCATGTGAACTTTTTCGAGAAATCACATGTTTTGCCTGTACTGATATAATTTTGCAACCCGTGTATTGTAAGATCTTAGAATAATCAAAAGATAGAACTTACCTCATTCAACAAAGTTTCCTTGTACAAATCAATGAATAGGACGTCTGGAAACTTTTCAGCAATTTCATTACAAGCTTTGGCATAATCTTTGCTGTTTGTGCTATCTGCTTCAAAACCACCAGAAACTCCTGAAAAAGCAGGAAAAAGTAAAAGTCAGGAGAACTAAAAAAGGTATTATGATCGACAGGCTAGTTTTACTCTACTGATGAGTACTGATACACTCTTTTTCTTTTATAAGCATACGGGAAAATCGGGTCGTGGCTCAATATGCTTCGGAGAATCTCATTTTAAGCCTTAATTTATGCTTACTTATATGCTTGATTTGTTGACTTTCTTTAGGTTCGTGAAAATTTCGAATTTTTAAGTCGGAACATTGATCCTGCTCAAAGGGTTCTTTGTAATTTGGCGTCACGTGCGAAAATCTTCTAAGAAAGCTCAAGAAACAGCTTTAAAAGTAACCCTAAAAAGATCAGAGCTTTAGAAAAGTTAAACGATTTTTTTTTGTATTTCAGCTTGAATGTATGCTTATCATTATACTTATTCTTTACCGATTATGAGCCTAAAGTATACTTCTAAACGTTATGCTTATAAAAAATGTGTATTTCATTCATATGTAACTTCAGCGACACAAGCCTTGCATATTTAATTCTGTTTGATTTTCAGAAATTTTTATTTTTAGAACAATTTTCAATTGATTTCAGTGTTGTGAAAATGCTGATTTAAAACATTTTAAAAAGTGAAAATGAAATGGAAAGCCAGTATCAAACATTTAACTCATGAGAACAGTAGTTACCTATAGTTTCAAGCATATGTTTGGTCCAATGTTGAACATCCACAGGTGGTGGTGCAATGAGAACGATATTATGGATACCATTTCTGCGCAGAATTCCAATCATCTTTTCCATATTGTCTTTATAAAGTGGAATAGAAGTATGCCTTACATCAAGAGATTTAGATACACAATCGTTTGAACCCAAAAGGAGAGTTGCAATTTTAATTGAACCATTTGCCTTATCATTTTTCAGTAGGTCTGGCAGCATAATCAATAACTCTTGAGATGTATAACCACTAAATCCTCTGTTCAAAACATCACATTTCCTGGAAAAAGAAGTGTACTATTTTCTATATGTAAGATGATGGTTTGCAGTACTGCTGTCCAGCGTTAGAAATTTGAGCAAAAGACTAATTCTATAAAAGACTTCAAGTCTTTGTGAAAAAAGAAATATGCACCTAGCCAGGAGGCAGTATGCAGTATACTGATGAGGCACAATAGCAATAAGGACGAAATGCATACTCCTGCTCTGCCACACAAGAGTTGGACAGATATTCTATAAGCTTTTTCAAATATATACAATCAATATAAATTTGTAATTTTAATTCTATCATGGCTCATTTAAAATAAAGCAAATATAAAGACGACAAAACAAATTATTTAATTTTCTATTAAAAGTCTACTTTACTACCTAAAGCAAAATTTGTTGAAAGGCTTTTCATTGGTAAAAAAGGGGTTTTTTCTTGTCAATAAATTTAAAAAAAATTTGAAGTTATTTCTCTCGAAAATTAAAGTGCTCTTAACTTAATCACCTTTTCAATGGCACATGTAATGTGTTAGAATTAAAAATTTCTTTTCAACACAGGTAAACAAACAAGAATAAGTTCACACTTTTAAAGCAAATGGATCAGTACAGAATAAGAATATTACTTCAGTTAGTCATTTTGAGTAATAAGTGCATTGGTGGTAGTGCTCTAAGAAATGGATCAAAATTTATAGGTACACATAGAATACACCCTCCTCAAGAAAACTAGGGAAGAGTTTACTGGAGTAGGGTCCTATGTTAGGATACAAAGTATGCTGGCAACCCTCTCAAAAGTATGTAGTAGAGTATAATATTACAAGAAACACCCTTTTTTAGGGGTAGGTGAAAAACTTCAGGTGCCTACCCCCCCCCCCCCCCGATTCTAGACACGTCACTTTTCAGCCCTTTGTCCGTAAATCGAAAATTTCAGATTTCTTCCAAATATAGTCAAGTGACCCCTCATTTTAAAGCTTATGAAGTAGTGAAACAGAATATATAAGAATTTCTGAAATATTCTTGATGGTACATGAAAAAATGAATAATTAAGATATTAAAAATGCCATATTTTTCAAAAAATAGAACTATGAGAGCTAAACAAGTAATCTAAAAATTGTAAAACATTGAATCTCAACCAATGCCACTGGGTTATAGAATAACTTCAATCAAATCAATTAACAAAGGGCTTCCTTAAAGGTAGCACTGTAGTAAAAAGTCAAGCAGCAATTTAGTAATTCTTTTATTACCACATTGTGTGGGGAAAAGTTTATTAAATTCCTATAAAAACTACTTAATCATTGGAGTAACTGCCTTACCAAGTTGCATTATATCTTCAGATATACTTGCCAATATTAATTCTTCTGGATGCTTCAGTTCAGTTTGTTTGAGGCAGGCAACGTATTGTAGTTATCTAAAGGCTCATCGTGCTCATAAACCATACACTTTCCAAAACACCCTTTCTGAAAAATAGTATGCAATTTTCCCAACTGAAGTTTCAGTCTGATATTTTACCCCCACTGAAAAAATCCTACCAGGTCTGTGAGAAGGGGTGTTCCAAACTTTGAACAATCAAACAGATCTTTGCGCACAAACATATTGCACCTTCTGCTTGGTTGATATTCATCACAAACTGACCGAGAACCATGTCTCGCAATATCGATAATTAAATGGTAACTCATGTGGTCATTAACTACTTGTTCATACTTATAATTTACTGTAGGTTTCAGTTTCATGTAAGTAATCAATATCACTATCAATGCTAACCCCAAGCTCAAATGCATTCATTCATGGTTTTGATTTTAATTCATATTTATTTGCCTAAGCTTTCCTTTTTTGTTCATTTTGTTTTTCATTTTCTTTTCCTGTTTTCATCCATTTTGGAGTCTGTTTTGCTGCAATAGTCTGGGGTTTAATCTTTACCATTGCCTGCCAGGATATAAAATAGACAGTTATATTCATCATGATTATCTTGTGTCCAAATTTTTTGTCATGATGTTTTTCAAACTTTATTATTTACTTTATTTACGAGCTTCTTTTGAGTGTCTTTCTTAGAAGAAGAAGGGATTTTTGGTTATGGGCTTCATTTTTGATAAGCTTTTCATAAACATTAGCTCTGTCTTATTTAGTTCCTCAATATCTTCATCTTCTGTTTCTAGATTGCTATTTTTCTGACAACATTATGATAAAATGATATTTTTACTGTTCTCACACCAAAGCTCATTTCAAACTTCAGGAGCTAAAATGAGTTCATTAGTACTTATCATGCTGCAAGTGTACTTCAAGTTTCTAAATAATGTCCTCTTAAAAAACATATACCTTAAAAGAATTTTGAAATTTCATGACTTCACTGTAATGTACACGAAAAGGAATTTCATACTGAAATGTCCAAAAAAGACAAAGTTTGAAACGGCCATCATTTTTATTGGTAAAAAAAAACTACTTTAGATATATTCTTGATCTGTGAACTATTAGCTTTAAAATGAGGGGTCGCTTTGCTATGTTTCAATATATTTTTTAATTTGCAAATTTTCTTTCCTAGCCCGATTTGGGTTAGGCCTAAATCTTAGGGTAGGGACCTGAAAAATAATCCCTACCTCACTTTTCAGTTATATTTACTTTTCTAGACCCCCACTACATATTTTAAAAGTGTTGCCAGACTTTAAAAGGCAAAATCAATTTTAACATAGGACCTTATGGAAAGGAGTGATGTCAAAACATCAGCTCTCTTGGCCTATTAAAAAATAATTCAACAAAACTTTTAAACCCAGTCTCGTTGTGCTATAGGGGTTGATAGGTGTATAATCAGGTATAATAACTGCTTGAGTCTAAAATGTACAAACAAACCTAACATAACATTCTTGAAGCTTTGCAGCAAATCCTTTTGGGCTGAAGGCTAACTGAAAAATAAAAAAACATTACATTAGAAGAAAAACTGAAGCTATATAAAAAAGAATACTTAACAATCACTGAATACTCAGGTCCAGAGTTGTAGGGGGTCCCAATAAAAGAGGGGCTGTCCGAAATCCTACCTCCGAAAATCCAAAAGTTAATTATTATATATTTATCAAATTATATTAGTGATCATAATAGGTAAAACCAGGCTTTTTAGAGAATTGACCTTGATGGGGGGGGGGGTCAGAAACTTTTTTTTTTAATTAGTAAGCGAGGGAGACGTTTATAGCTTAGAGTACTTTTATAAAATTTAATAAAGATCACTCACTAAACAAAAAACTCAAATTTATAACAACATCAAACCCATTTCGCAAAGCACTCTGGGAATGAACTTTTAATTCCTTTCTATAAAAACAATCACGAGTGCGATTGGCTTTCAGCGCAAAACACATTGTGATATTTTAAGGATCTTTTTCCCCACTGATCTTCATCTGACTCACTGGATGGATAAAAAACGATTTTAATGAGCAGAGGTATATATAATATATGGTTCAAACTGGGAGAAATAGTGGACAGAAGGGAAATTCTTACAGAATTCTTTATATCTAGGGATGTCCTTGAATATAGGGTATCGTGCCCCACTCATAGCTGTCAACTTCACCTCACCGAAATGTAGATCTCAAAGTTGGAAAATTTTCCCTGATAATCAAATTTTTCAAAATCAAAATAAACAACAGGAAATGCAGGGGGTCCAGTACACTAACTGTGTACCTCCCCCTGGAAAATCATGGAAATTTTTCCGCAAAATCTTTTTGACGGAATTTTTTTCGGTAAATCAAGGAAATCAGGGAATTTTTTGCCCTAATATTCCAAAATCAGGAAATTTTGCCTTTCCATTTTTCAAAAACTTTTTGGAAATACAGGAGATCCAGGAGAAAATTCTGAAAATGCGAGAGATTCGGCTGAATTTATTTAATGCATGAGAAATCTTTGACATGCCAGAGTCTCCCTCTCAATGCAGGAGAGTTGACAGCTATGCTGCATATACTGTTAATTTTTAAATCGAGTGCACACCCCACCCTTGGAAGGTGAAGGCTTCTTCATAAAAGCGAAAGACATATATCTATTTTTCGGATCCGGCATGCGGGAATAGCAGGCGATCTGGGTAAGGTTGGGTATGGGTGTGGTTACGTATATCAGATTGGCTAGGAATTGGGTTATTATCAGTTAGGGTTAGGGTTTGGAGCTCGAAAAGAGCACTCTTTTGTGATTTTCTCTTAATATAGTCTGGTCTGTAGTTTGTATATATATACAATATAAATATCCGTCAGAAACACTTTCCTGGCATGAATCCGTGGCACAATGGATAAGGCGTTAGGTTTCTAAGCGATGGAACTTTGCATTTGGTGGGTTCAAATCCCACCGGTGGCAATCTTTTCGGTAATTCATTCAGTCGGTTAGAAAACATAGAAAATAACTCACATAGAACTGGGAAGTCAGAAAAACAAGGAACTATAGACTGGAAAGTACGAAATAAGTCCAGACATGTTTTTTGTCTTTATGAAGAAGCCACAACCCCCCTTGGAACCAAAATGACTTAAATGAGCTTTGATCGAAACTCAAGCAAATGACCATCTAACAACAGGTGCATGTCACTTTGTATGACACTTTCTAGTTCAACAGTAAAATAGTCCAAATCGATAAAATAAATTTACAATTTAGAAGTCTTTTTTTCTGACGTCACTTTTGTTTGAAAACGAAAGATTTTAGAGTGACGAATGTTGAATAAGTGTTTTTCAATAAGATAATATGAATAAAAGTTCATTTTAGCGGCATTTTGACATCATTAGAAATAAAGGACGCAATCAAATTTGCATAAAGATAATTTATAACAGAAAGAATCCACTGCCTTTAAGGGTCCACTCTCTTTTTGCATGTTCAGAATTATGCTAGTATACAAATCGCAAACTTTAATTCTTTAATTCCTCGCCTACCAAAAAAAGAAAGGTCGTAAAAACAGCTAAATGCAATTTCTTGACTCTTGATAAAGCGTAATCCTAATAAGCTTCCAAAAATTTAAGAAAAGTTGGGTTTAGGGGCCCAACATCAAAGTCGGAACTTTGGATTTTTATAAGCACGTGGTTGTTTATCAAAGATTTTATATTTTCTAAAACTCTCCTAAGTAGAGGCTAAAACTGCGAAAACCTCTTTAGAAGACTTTCTTAAGTAAACATTCCAATCAGAGGGATTTCCCCAGAGATGATGTTTACTTTTCGAATCAGAACGAAAGACAAAACATTCGAATCATAACAACAAAGAGTTTTCCGTCAGCATAAATAATAACAGATCAGTAAAAGATTTCCCCCTTCTTCTTTCTCAAAAAAAGTAAACACATAAACCTTCAAATGTAAAAAGATTCGAAGTCTATTTTCTTTTCTTTGGTGTTTCTTTGAAAAAGCATCCACATTGCTCAGTGATTTGTAAGAGGGAAAACCCGTTGAACTTTATTAGCAATCGTTCGAAAATATCTCTGAGAAAAAACCTAGAATAAAGATCTTGCTATAAAATTTACGTTTCTGAGTAAGAAAAGCATTATACGGAGGAGAAATTTTTGTGTTCAGTGGATCATGGATTTTCTTTACGGCAGGTACAAAATGCATAAAACATAATGCATATTGCATAATGCATAATAGTATTGTGTAACTTACAGAACGATTTTATATTTTCTAAAACTCTCCTTTGCAGAGGCTTAAACCGAGAAAACCTCTTTACAATAGAGTTTCTTGTAAACATTCCAATCAGAGGGATTTCCCCAGACATAATATTTACTTTTCGAATCCGAATGAAAGAGAAAATATTCGAATCATAACAACATAGGGTTTTCCATCAATATAAATGATAAGAAGATGCAACAGATCAGATAAAAAAAAACACATAAAGCATTCGAATGTGAAAGATTCGAAGTCTATTTTCTTTGATCTAGCTTCCGGATGAAGCTCTTTGATTTATATTGGCTGGATACTGGCTTATCTAACAAAAAGCATCACATGGTTAATGCTTTGTAAGAGGGAAAATCCGTTGAAATTTATTAGCAATTGTTCGAAAAAATCTCTGAGAAAACCCAGAAAGATCTTGCTTTAAATTTACGTTTTTGAGTTAGAAAATTAATATACGGAGGAGATATTTTCGTGTTTTTTCTACACTATACTACGTTCTGTAAAATACAACTATGAAAATCAAAATGGCGACAAGCATTTTCAGAGGATCATAGATTTTCTTCATCATCCAAAATTCAATTTTACAGCTTTCTACCCTTTATTTTCTGGTAGAAAATGGTATATTTGTTTTGTTGAAAGTATTATCTTTCAAATTCTCCTTATTATAGCCTCTAAAATTGATATTTTTCAAATATTATGCATTATGCATTATGCAATATGCATTATGTTTTATGCATTTTGTACCTGCCGATTTTCTTTATCATCCAAAATTGAAATTTACAGCTTTCTACCCTTTATTTTCTGGTAGAAAATGGTATATTTGTTTTGTTGAAAGTATTATCTTTCAAATTCTCCTTATCATAGCCGTCAAAATTGACATTTTCAAATATTATGCATTATGCATTATGCAATATGCATTATGTTTTATGCATTGTGTACCCGTCGAAAATAAAAACCAAATTTCGGAACTTGCGCTTTCAAACTCTCAGCCCATACCATGCTTTATATTTCGCCATAAGTATATAGAATAAGAAATCATAGCATGTATCTCCAGGCTATGTCGGACTACAGAAAGTGTCGGACTACTTGACGACCTCCCCTAACAACAGACACACTAGAAATTAAAACCTCCAAATTTTTGTTCTTACAATGTTTGCAATATTGAAAACTTTTTTGTTAACACAATGCAAGGGTAAAAAGCTTTTATATACCTGTGTATTTGAGTCGCCGATGAGGTAAAGCTTTGGAAAATCTTTCACTCCACCACAACCAGCCATTTTGAAAATAAATTTTTGATTTTTTTCATCAGCGCGCGCTTTATCACGTGGGGAGAAAACGATTGTGCATAGGAAACCCCATTGGACTTCGAACTAAAAGGAAGTCCCATTATCAGCGTCAAAACACAATCCAAGATGGTCGATTTTTTCTGTCCGCAAAACTTGCACAATTTTTGAAGGATTTAGAGAAGGTTCCTTGTTGTATTTTCAAATAATCTAACAATGGAATTGATGTTTTGAAATGTTCAGGTTCGCTAATCTGTTTAAATGTAAGTGTAATCATAAATCAATAAGATTATATCGGCGAACTGTGTTCTTTGGCGTTAAAGACGATAAACTTGTCATGGCTTCATCATCCAAAAAAGATTCTGCTGAAGATGCTGCTGCCAGAAAAAAAAATGCTGGAATTATAATCATTGGAGATGAGATACTGAAAGGACATACCAAAGACTTAAATGCATCCTTTCTTTTGTCAAAATTGTGGACAAATGGGGTCAATGTCAAGAAAGTCTCCTTTGTTGCTGATGATGTTCAAGAGATCGCCAGTGAAGTGAAAATATTTTCAGACAATTATTCCTTTGTAATTACATGTGGCGGGATAGGACCCACACATGATGATACAACATTTGAGGCAGTCTCAAAAGCTTTCAATGAGCCACTTGTTGTAATATGATCTTGTTACAAAAATTAAGCTTCTGACATCGAAGGAAGATCTTTCCCCTGGGCTTTTGAAAATGGCAACACTTCCTGAATCTACCAAACTTATAACAGGACAAGATCCAATAACTGGGACATCAGTAAATATCCTTTGATGAATGTACATAATGTATTCATTTTTCCTGGAGTTCCTGAATTCATGCAAAAATCTTTTACAGTGAACCAGTATCTCTTTTCGGCAGAAAACAAATTCTATCTAATGAAAATCTACATCTCTGTAAATGAAGACGAAATATCAGCTAAAATAAAAAAGGTTGATGATGCATTCCCTGATGTTAGTATTGGGTCTTATCCGATGTTGAATGATATTTACAAAGTAAAGCTGACATTAGAATCTGAAAATCAAGAAAGTTTGAACAGTGCATTTGATTTGCTCATGAAAGAACTACCCTCTCAAATCATTGTGTCAGTCAAGAAGTGTGAACCAAATTCACGAGAAGACCACCATGAGTTGATCAATACAAGCAAAGAATGTCAACAAAGATCAAGACTGTATTCATCAACACAGTGTAAGTGTTTATTTTATAAATCAGAAATTGCACCATCTTTGATCTTGGTTCTTTGACCACAGTTGAGACAAAAATTATTTGGACAAAGATCCTTACAAGACTTTACTTGAAAGTGAGTAACTCACTTTTGATTCCTTTTGATTCAAGACCTATAGTCCATAGACTCCTTTTGGGTAGGTATGACTAATTCAAAAATTTCATTTTTCATCTGTTAGGGTAAATTTTGTCCTACTGTAATAAGTATTTTTCCTCAAGTAGAAAATAATGGTTCTCTTTTTGGTGACTTTCCTAAATCAATCAAACTTTTAATAAACATCTGGTACATAATGGATGTACAGTTATGGGAAAGTGTTAAAAGTTTAGTCTCCGCTACCAAGGTTTCAAAAGATGGCTTAGGAATCCTGCAATATTCTTAATTATTCTTCTAATCCTTAAATTCTAGGTTGATTTGATTAGCTAATTTCGATTCGGAGAAAACTCTTGGTTCTAGAATGAAAGTAAAATGAGAAATTACAGTAGTCCACTTTTAAAAACAATGTAACTTTCTCAATAATAGTTTCTTTACAGGTATATAATGTTTGCATAATGATATTATTTCAGACAATATTTCTAGATGCTTTCATCCCCTTTTTAATGTTGTTCAAGGAAGTTTAGATTTTTTTTATTGGAATGTCTTATCCGATTGTTTCGCTTTTATAATTCATCTTTGGAAGTTCAAAGTACATAAATTATTTCAATAGTATGCAGTATTGTATTATAACTTATTACTACTAGTTATTGGCTTGTCAGAAAATGCCCACTAGTCTTTTATTGTGACTTTTGACAGCGTCAAAAACTAATTTAATTAGTACAACACAAAGAATGCATATTTATATAACTTATGCAACCTAAGCAAGCAAATCTCCTTTTGATAAAAAGTCCAAAGTTTGAATTTTCTCTCATAAAGCAATTCTCACACTGTTCCACATCAGAAGCCTCTCGTGTTTTAGTATATTTTGCAAAGTCTAAACATGAAAGAAAAACTTTTGAATCATTATAAAGGTATGACTTTTGTTTATATTTAATACTTTTGGATACATTACATGTTTATGTTTTGTTTGTGTATGAGTTAAAGATCTTGAGAGATCCTCTTTATTTCTCAATGTTCCCTTCTCTATGACGATTGCTTAAATAGTTGTAGGAGAACTTGAGATCATATCATGGCATTTTTGAAGAAACGGGGCTTCATGGATCATATAATAACAATAACGGTAGGGCAAGATAGACACAGAGAAAGCAATGCGATCACTTTGTGATTTTTGATAATCGATAGCTGAAGGTAATCAGCAAGACACCCCTGTCTTAAAGTCCCACTGGAACTTTTTTCTTCAGTGGGGATAAACATTCCTATTGAATTCCCAATGGGGATAGAAATTCTATTGTTCCTAGGTAAAAAATTCAGTGGGGATGATTTTGGAGTACAATTTTTAAACATAGAATTTCGAGTGGGGATGAAATCAAAGTCATTTTCCCAGTGGGGCTGAAATTCCAGGGTATTTTCCCACCGGGGATGAAATTATTGCCAAATTGTATATTAAGTTAGTAAGACTAGTCAAAAGCTAAGAGATTTCTAGTTTTTCTAGCCAAAACCTAAGACATTTAAGTAAACTAAATTTTTCAGTCAGGTATTTATACTCGATTAATACAAACTTGAGAAAAGTCGTTGAGTAATATATATTGGAGGTTTCAATTTTGTGTCATGTAAGGATGAAATTGCGTTGATTTTTAACATTAATGCTCCAAAACGATTAAGGTATCATTAAAGGTTGCATCAATTATGCTATTTAAGTCTGCTATTTATCTTTTTTTCGATTGATAATTAAAATGATCGACTCATTAGACTTCCTCTTACATAATAAGTAAAGCTGACTTTTTTGTTCCTTTTGGATTTACAGCCCTTTACATTTTACCGTAAGAAACCATCTTGCCTCAAGGCAATTTTTGCTTACTTTGGATGATTGTTTATTTGGAAATAGTATTTTTGAAGTCTGTTTGAAACTTCCAGCTTAACGACGTATGCATCTTAGCTTTTAATGAGCAGACTGTCACGACAGTTTACGGAAATTTTCGATAATACTACAACGACTTCTTCTAATACAGGTTTAACGAGGTCTTTCAATTCAAGTTAATTATATCTCGACTTCTTTTCTGTCTGTCTGTTTATCACCGTTGTTTGGCTTATTATAATGTTTACTATACATCTGAATCCATATGTTGGTGTTATTTTAGAACGTACTAAATTGTTTTTTGGGTATCTCCTGTTTAAGACAACTTTTCTTAATGAAAACTTTTACATGAGTATTTCAATTTATTTTGAGTAGAAAAGATGAGATATTCCAAAAATATTGATAAAAAACGCGCTGTCCAAAAGAATGTTTTAAAAACTAATGGATATTATTTTGAGGATGAAAATTATATAGCCTACAATATAGTCCTATATAAGTTCTCAACTTCAGTTGAGCTAGAATCTGAGAATGTCTGTCTGTGTGTGTCCGTCACAAAAACTTTGGGGCAGGCTGGAGACTTCAAAAATGGTCGGATTTGGCTGAAATTTTGCACACTTGTTCCTTGAGTGAATACCCGATGGGGTGTTTTTTTCATTTTTTGAAAATTTTCATTTTTAAGGGCGTGGTCACGATTTTTCGCCAAGACGGGGCTAAAACTTTGGGGCAGCCTTGAGACGTCAAAAATGGTCGGATTTGGCTGAAATTTGGCACACTTGTTCCTTGGGTGAATATCTGGGGGTGTTTTTTCATGTTTTCAAAATTTTGATTTTTAGGGGCGTGGTTTCAAGTTTTAGCCTCAAAACGAGGCTAAAAACTTTTGGGCAGCCTGGAGGCTTCAAAAATGATCGGATTTGGTTGAAATTTTACATACTTGTTCCTTGGGTGAATATCTCGGGGTACATGTTTCATTTTAAAAACATTTTTCTTGTTGGGGCCTGGAGACTAGTTTTGAATGCTAAAATTTCCCTTAAGCCATTAAGTTTACAATAGGGCCTACTAATGATTTCAAACATACTGAAGTTGAGCCAGTGCGGTTAGCACGTTCGACAGTGTAATAGTAAAGAGTGTATCTTTCAGAAAATAGCAATATAAAGCAAGGTAAATCCTTTGTGAGTAATCTTGTCTATTTACTTGAGAAATGGTTTGTTTTAGACTCAGCAAACCTTAAGATGTTCTTAAGTTGTTCTTAAGTTGTTCTTAATATTTTGGCCATCGAAGCCTTATGTTCTTATATACTTTGTTCTTATAAAAGAACGTCTACCTTAAGGGAAGAAATTTTTTCCGCTAAATGAATAAAAACCACCTTGGACGATATTCACTTAAATTTTTATCCCTAAAAAATTCAAGAAAATCCTTCACGCAATTTTCGAGACCTTAATTCGCGAAAACATCTTCCGTGAAAATTTCTTCCTTTAAGGTATCATTGTTAAGGCTTTGGATGAACTTTGAAGCTATGCGTTTTCCGGGTAAGAACACACATTTGCACATGCATAATTAAAAAGGTTTATTTTTACATAAGTGATCCCGTTTCATATTAGACACGTGATTCATATCAGGACAGTGTATGTCTATTGTTATATTATGCTGATATAAGCAAAAAATGTTTTTCTTTTCCTCTTTCTGACCAATCTTGCTCCACATCCTTATTAATCCAATGTGAAAAAGTTTGAAACCCTTAAAATTGATGAGTAAGCAAACAATATCGCCCTTATGTAAAAACAAAACCTTTAATCTACTCCATTCTTTCTCTTTTCTTTACAGTAAATTCCCTATCAGTGGTCGATATGGAGCATTATCTCGATACAAGCAATACAACATCACTTGCATCTGCTTTGAAGTCTGCATATGCTGTTTTCAATCAAACCATTCAAATGTACTCCTTAGATGAAATATGTATTGGATTCAATGGTGGTAAGGACTGCACTGCCGTTCTGCATTTATACGTTGCATTTATCAAGAAATTCTACCCCGATAATACTAAAAGGATCACAGGGCTGTATTTAAAGAATGCTAACCCGTTTAAAGAAGCTCAAGATTTTATTAAAAACTGTGAAGCGAATTATAATATTGATATGATTGTTATTCCGGCTAGTATTAAAGAAGGCTTGGAAAATCTGAAAGAATCGCACCCGAAGATTAAAGCTGTGATCATGGGAACACGACGTCACGATCCTTACTCATCGCAACTGAAATCATTTACGATGACCGATGTTAGCTGGCCTAGTTACATGCGAGTCTTCCCAATCCTAGATTGGTCGTATGCCGAAGTATGGGATTTTTTGAGAACTTTTGATTTGCCTTATTGTCGTTTGTATGATGAAGGATATACTTCTTTGGGTGACCCTAAGAATACACTTAAGAACCAAAGTTTATTATTGAAAGATGGTAGATACTCACCTGCGTACATGTTGCAAGAAGAAAGCTTGGAACGCGAAGGACGAAATAAATGATTGGGATATCTTCAAAGAAACATTTTATTAAACACCTTATACCTTATCCTTATCAAACACCAAACATCACAAGGGGATTGGGTTCAAGTTAACAAGGGTTGATTGACGTTATGTATCATATGTTAGAGATGTTAATGTAATGAATTCAGACACTTGACGTCTGTTAACTCTGGTGAACTTGAAACTTTAAGGGGCAAGAGTTGATAGATGTAAACAATGTCTATTCGACGTCCGAATAATAAATAACCCTTTCAGTCCTAGAGACCCACAGAGCGGGTTCCTTCGCGACCAAACTTAACCAGGCTATATCTCCAGAGCTAAAAGATTCCCGGAACTTTCGTAGCTACCATCGGAAAGAGTATTAAATTCTGTAGACAGCAGGTTGGTTTTGAGGCGCCCTTACCTCTTAACGGACGCAAGACGCCGGTGCAAAACTTTTGAATTCTATTCAAAAAGTGCAAAGATCTGAAAGACTGAAAGGGTTACGACGTGTGTTTGAGCTGGACTGATAAATGTTAAAAAATTCATATCACCACAATCGATAATGACTCTCTTTGAAAAATAATCTCTCTATTTCGATAGCTAGAGTTAGTTAGATCTGCTCGATTTCAACGAAGAAGCCACTGTATTTACAATGACCACCACCTGCCTCGCGCTTTTGTTTATGATGCGTTCTCTACCTTCTACTAAACGACCCGGGGGGGGGGCACTCAAGGTTAATGAGGTGCGGTCCTTAATGGTATATTTTCCTTCCCAAAGTGCACATTAAGAGTCAAAATCAGCAAACGATCTTTGCCCTAAAAATCCATTCGCTTTGAACTTTTACTCTTTGTTAATCTATGTAGAAACTAGTCAGCGAAATTCAAAATTCTCTACAGGGTGGTTTCCACATGGAAGTGTCCACGTAAAGTTAATGGACTTTGGTTTCTATACCTAACCGATAGCCCTTGATATGAAAACCTTCTTAAAGGTCTGTTTATACTGTGACATCTCATCTGTGTTTATCTAATGATTTATTAAAGTTAGTTTTTTCTTGTACTTTTGCATTAACAAGGTATGGATATTAATATAGAGGTGTATTTTATATTTTTACATTTTTTTACGATGATGATATTTTCAAATTTTTAGATTCTGTATTTTCATTGATTTTCATCATTTTTTATCTAGTGGTAGATTATATTATTAATTTCATGAGTGATACATAATTAAATTGATCGGTTTTCATGATCTCTTACTAAAATTTATCTTATATTTTTTTGAACATTTTAATAAGGTCTTTGAACAAAAGTATTCAAATATTACACAATAAAACAGAAAATAGTAGAGGGCATTTTGTAAAATCGCTCGATTGTTTTGGTCAAAGCACTTGTTATACATTTTTGGAAAGCAAAGGGGTAGGGGAATCGAAATTACGATGTTTCCAAATTTTTTTCGGGCACTTTGGTGTGATTTTCGGACAAATATGACGCTCTCAGGCAAAAATCATAGGGTTAAAAATTAATGAAAATTTTAGTATAACTAGTGCTACTAACAAAACAATCCAGCGATCTCAAAAAATCGAACAAAATTCCCCCTACTAAAATGTCCCTTTAAAGTCGCTTTAAAGTTATGTTCTTATATAGTTTGTTCTTATAAGAGCGTTTATCGGCGATCCAAAAAACATCTGCAATCTGATTGGTTAAAAAGAGTACAATATATCTTGTACTTTACATGTAAAAATATAAATTGGCAAAAAGATGTTGTTGCATTGTAGCGGTAGAAGCAATCTAACGTCACTTTGCTAAAAAAGTGCAGAAATATTGAGAACAAGTTAAGAACATTTTAAGTCTTTGCGGACTCTAAAACCACTATTTTAAATTGGGAATTTAAGAACATTTTTAGGCCTAAAGCTCAAAAAGTAAAGAATATCCGAAGGCTGAAGGCTGGATGATCTTATAAAAAACGTGTATTTTAGAATTAAAACTGGAAATTTTTGACAAAAATATCCCTCTTTTTCATCTTTTTAGCAAAATTTTTGCATTGATATCATGATTGTTATCTCCTTTTCGTCTATCAAGTATTAGGAGTTCCAAATAGGATTATCTAGATTTCTAAGTTGACCCAGCTGACTTATTTTTCTACTTTGCACAAACTCATAGAAATAATTTTGATGTATTTAGACATTTACAGTAGTAAATTTTTTTTTAATACCTTCATTGTTACTGTACTTTCCAGTCTGTTTTGCCTGGGAAGGTATACTTTGAATGGGTAAAAATAATGTCAATTAGAAATCTTTCCTTAAACGGTAAGTGCCATCCTGCTCGGTCGCTTGACATTGTTTTAACGTTTATCCAATGTTTTTTTGACGTCCACTGTGAATTAAGTAAACATTTGTTTGTTACTTTTAACCGATATATTTTTTGTGAACGAATATTCTGGATGTCTTTTATTCATGATATTCATTACGTAATGTTTTCTACGGAAAGACCCCGGTTTTTGCCAGTAGTGGCAAAGTTTTGTGTTTCAATTTGCCACTAATGGTTAAAACCGGGGTATTTCCGTAGAAAACACTACGTCATAAATATCATGAATAGCCCAACCTTAAATATTGTTATGAAATGTAAGATATTAATGTTCAAAATTCCAAAGCTTTATTTCTTTACGGTTTTCAATTACTCCTTCTCAAAGTTTCATAATTGCAGTATTAAGATTGAAAAGTACGATGGCCCCGAGGTTTCTCCACTTCTAAAAAAAGTTCTGAAAGTTTCAAGAAGAGAAGTAAAAATTTAAAGAAGGGAAGTAAATATTTCGAGAAGGGAAGTAAAAATTTTAAAAGGGAGTAAAATGTCTTTAAGTATCGAAATTGTGATTAAATTTCTACATTGGCGAGCTGCCAAAATGGTTTTAACCCTTTTTAAATTGTTTAAAGCACAAGACAACGTCTAAAACACGTGATCCTACAACAAAGATTATATAAATATAAGTACTCTCCCAAAGTGTTTTTATAATTTATGAAAAGCTTTATAACTTTTGCTTAAGGGATAGCTTTAAACGTTTAATCACACTAATCAACATAATTGCCATTACAAACATCCTCTGGAGTCTGGTAAGGGGTCTCTCTGTAATAACAATAAACTTTCTACGTCAGGGGTTGTAATCAAAACCACGTGGTATTTTTTTAATTTTTTACTTCTCTTCTTCATTTTTCAAAGCTTGAAAGAGAAGTAAAAAAATCAAGAATAAAAGTAAAATTTTCAGTGAAGTAATACAAAAAAATTACTTCTCTTCTTAAAATTTTTACTTCCCTTCTTCATTTTTTACTTCTCTTCTTGAATTGTCTTTTTCTAGAAGTGGAGAAACCTCGGGGCCATCGTAGAAAAGAAATTGATTTTTTCACACTTCTTATATTCTATACCATAAGATAATATTACATAAGAATTTGAAGAAATAGAAGTTGATCTTTATATTCAATGTTGTTATGCGCTTCAACTTTTAGTTTCACTTTATTTTGGCTGACTTTACTGTTGGATGTTGGTTAAAGAATCGTAAGAAACTTTCCCTGTTTCCAAACGGCGATACACGATTTTTTTAATAAGAGCAAACTTTATAAGAACATAAGGCTTCGATGGCAGAAATATTAAGAACAAGTTAAGAACATTTTAAGGCTTTGCGGACTCTAAAACAACCTATTTTCTTAGGGAAAAGGACGAAAGTATTCACAAAATGGTAAACATAAGAACATGTTGAATAAAAACATTTTTAGGCAAACCTCAAAAAGTTAAGAACTATGAAGGCTTCGAAGACTTTTGATGCTCTTATAAAAATCGTGTATACACGCTTTTTTTTATAAGAATGGTGTAAATCCATTTCATCATGGACATTCTTAACTTTTTGGGAAAATCATCCTAAAATATTCTTACAACATTCTTAGGTTAGGATCCTAATTCAGACTATATTTAACATTTAGTACATACGCCTCAAACATAAACTGGAAATTTTGTGAAAGAAGTGAGCCTTACTTGGGGGTAATTGGCAATTTATAATTGAAAATGCTCTAAAAATGGCATTCTTAGCTTGAGTAGCAAAAATTCCATGATGGTGATATTCTTACCATTTTCACCATGGACATTCGTATAAAAAAGCGTGAATCAACGTCCATTAAATACCCATTATTTACGGGTAAGAATTTTTAAACAGTAGCATAATATGAAAGACTTAACCGACAAAATCTAATAAAATTTTCTTTCCCAGGTGCCTTTTTACAAGTTTCTCATTGTGTAGAGAGCCCAGGAAATGCCACCCCCCCCCCCAAGATCTTTTGTTTTCGGTGGATGGGAATTTTAAAATTCTCAATTATTGTTATCCTTCAGGGGAATACCGTTCAATGCAGTTTTCCTATGAGGGTAAAATTTCAGGATATTTTTTCACTGGGGAAGTCGTCCCCAAAAAGATTTTTCTTCTCAGAAGTACAGTATGGCTGAAATTTTTAGAATATTCCCATCTTTTTATTGTTTATCTGTTTCAGATCAGTAAAATAAAGATAAAAATTGTTAAATTGAATTATTTTTAATAATCTTTAGATCTTGATGTTATTTTTCACGCGTCTTAAATTATTTTCATTTTCAAATTACACAAGGATAAAATATAATGTGAGTCATATTAATGAAAATAGGGGATTTTTTGCTTAAAGAGTATTATTTTAAGGTTCTAAAACCTTCATGGGAGATTTTTATATATTTTTTATTGCATTTGATTAATCAGCTTTGGGTTCTCTTTTTTCTTCGTTTCTTTTAATTTCTTTTAGCTATATAAATTACGAAAAGATAATGAAAAATGAACCCTACGCACAGAGGGGTAAAAAATTTTGGTACCCAAGTGCCTGGACTAGTAACATAACCGTATAAACCTCACAAAAACCACTGGATTTTATTAACCCTTACTATCAAAGACGTCTGATGAGATATTGTATACAAGCGAATTTTGGAAGCAGTAAAACAGTTTGAAAAAGAAATTTAAGAAATTAAATTTGAACATTGCTTGGTTAAGGTAAGAAATGCATTATTTGCTTGTTTTTTTATATTTAGACGCTTTTATATACCCCTTAATACCCCTTAAGATTTTTTCAGCCAGTGAAGGTAACGGACCCAAACTCGATTGGGACTTGGATTATCGTTTTCGAACCAAAAACTCAGCGGATACGGAAAAAATAGCACACTATTTTGAAGTGAGGATTAGCATATTCGATTATTCAGCAGGGATAAAAATTAGAGTATAATGGGGACGATGTTTAGGCAAATTTTTCCAGTGGAAAAGGGTGCCAATGTGTCTGTGTGAAGGGGTGTTTTTATTGACTCTTTCAACTTTTACCCCTTGATTTGCTAACGCTCTTATTGATGCTTTTATTCTGTGCAGACATATTTGTTTTGGCATTCTGGTTTATAAAGCTGATCTAATAGTGCTATAATGTATAAGAATTTTTTTTCTAATTACCGTGCTTTGGAGTGTGGGTCTATAAAGCACGGTGATTAGATAAAAAACCTTATATAATGCCCCGAATGCCGTGATTAATTATTAAGATCACCTTTACCCTGTCATTATGATGTAATGAATTAGCTCCTATTTAAAATTTCTCATTTGTTAAAAGTTTTACTGTCTGATTACCTGAATTTAGACTGTTGACATGACAAAGTTGTTTTTTATTCTAAAAAACAGCTGATTTATATCCTGTGCCTAGTGTTTCTCCTTCTTTTCAACACGGTATTTCATTGTATATATTACAGTTAACAGCGAGCTACCTGTGCTTTATTTCACCATACTCTGTGAAGGAACTAGCTGGATGTTTTAAAGCATATCATATGGAAAATTGTAATCGAAAGTTTTGTTGATTTTTGGTGAAGCTAGCTCTAACACATTTTTTGTGTGAGAGTTAATTCCTTGAAAGATTTGTATCGAAATGGTTTCAATCTAAGATTTTCGGTGCGGTGTCAAAGCCTTTCATAGTTAGAATGATTGTATTAAAAAGGAATTTTCTAAATTTTACATCAGATTAAGTATGGTTTTGTTTAATTTGATACACCCCTGTGTCACAGACCCACTGGGGCCCCAATCCCACTGGAAAATCTGGCAAAGATTTTGTCCTCGGTGGGAAAAATACCCTAGAATTTCAGCCCCACTGAGAAATTGATTTCGATTTAATCCCCATTCGAAATTCAATGTTTAAAAATGGTACTCCAAAACCATTCCCACTGGATTTTTTAACCTTGGAACAATAGAATTTTTATCCCCATTGAGATTTCAATCGAAATTTTTATCTCCACTGTAGGAAAAAGCTTCACCGGGGCTGTGATAAATGTTTTGATGGCGAAAATTACTTTATCTGTTATATTGAGATTAACAATATGGAATTTTGAAACATTTGCCTAGCTTTCCATAGAGCCTCTAGAATATTCGAGACAGAAAGTGGAAATTAAGGATCATAGAATATCCGCATTTTCGACGTTCATAATAACAATAATAATAATGACTAATATTTTAAGTGGCTGGCCATAGAATAATGAATCAGCTTTTAGGCAGCTGAGCCATTGTCTCCCCCAGGGGACACTTGTATAACATAACAGAACAACATGGTCATGCCTTATCGTTAGGCATGAAATGTACGTTGTTTGTACGTTGTGTACCATATTAATCAGGGTAAAAGAAGATATAAAAATGTAATTAAAATGTAATTGAACTGTAATTAAACAAAGATTAATTAGTATGGGGAAGTCAAATGAATATTTTCAGGGTTGCAACATTTTCGAAAAATAATGTAATTAGCGGGTTACGTATACTGGCGCAGAGTAACAATTTGATGGTATAGCTAGGATGGGTACTATGGGCTTGTGGCTACATGTATGGTTTTACTTCGGTTTGCCGAAGTAAACTACTTAGGGTGTGAGCAGAAACTTTCCCGATTTTCGTGAATTTTAGCCTTTTTCGCGAAAATAGATTTCTTGAAATTCTTAAAAGGTCCATTCGCGAAAGTTTTAGACTAGTAAACCACGTCGTTGTATTCCGCTGCAGATTAAACTTTTAATGGGATCTATTTTTTTTATATGTTCACTGAATACAATGTCTTTCCAATCCACTCTACCGCAGCAATTTCTATTTTTTATAAGAACTCTTTATTATAAGCACCATTCCCGCGTTCCTGTGTCCAAGGAAAGACAGACGCTTGCTAGTCTTCGAAAGTTTATGCTCTTGACTTTGAGTTCATCCCTACTTGAAATTCAATGTTTAAAAATTGCACTCCAAAACTATCTCAAATAGATTTCTTTATTTTGGAACAATATAATTTCTATACCCATTTGGGATTTCGATAGAAATCTTTATCCAAATTAAGGGAAAAAAGTTCCAACGGGGCTGTGAGACAGAATTAATGAAATTGTTGAACTATCAGAAGAGCAATCTTTTTTTTTTTAATCTTTCAGCATCGAATCATTCATTTCGGAGAAGAAAAAAATAAAGAGGATTATACACCAACGATGCCAACCATTTGTGATTGTATCAATTCATTTATCAAAGAATGTGTCCAATTTGTACAAAAACATTTCCGTCCAAAAACGAAAGAAGATAGTAAAAGCACACAAAGTCCTGCCAAGAAACGTGTCTGGTTTGCGCCCACGTTAACGGCGGAATTTCATACTCGTGGGCGGGAGACACCCTCGTGTGTCATCACATGTAAAACTGAGCATTCTCCGAACCCTAGATCCAGATGGAGCATTACCGAACGCAATGCATTTTGGGATATTATCCAAGATCATCTACGTAAGCTACTTGAAGACATTGACGAAAATTTTGAAATCAATCTCCATTCAATCTGTTGTGAAGATGATATTGACTTTACTGTCTTGGACCCAACTTCAATCCAAGATTATGAAATCTGTCGAGTTCTGATTGGATGTGAGCTTTGGAAAGGACATTATGTATGTGCAGTAAAAATGTATAGGCTGGTAACAACTTTCTTTGAGATTCTACTGAATCAGAAGCAAGGAAATGACACTGTAGGGTATAATGACATCGAACTTGGCTTGTACGGACTGAAAGACATATTCTTGACGACTTGCTAGAAGAATTGTTTACGTCTTTATCTGGAACAAGGGTCTATCCTACCATAAAGCTTACTATAGATTGATTTCACATTGGATATAGATGATCAAGAGAGATTTATTTATTATCAATTATTTACAATAGACTTTCTGAAATCCACTCGTCATCTCTCTTCTCAGTGCTACTTACACGTTTTTTTATAATAACAAACTACAATCATATAATGTTATAATAGTATTGTACTACTTTCCTCAGTACATGTTATGAGCCCATAGCTGAATTTCTCGTGGCAGGTGTGGCAACTGTGGTGAGCGTTTAATTGATTTCACAGCGATTGTGTACGGCTACATTTCTCGTGGCAAGCGTGGCAATCATTGTTGTATGGGTTTTGCAGACTCTAAAACACTCGATTTTTCTTAGGAAAATGGACAAAAATCCTCAAAAAAGTGGTTTTAGGCTTAAAACTCAAAAAGTTAAGAACATCCGAAGGCTTCAAAATTTTTGGATATTCTTATTAAAAAAACGTGTATTTGCTGTCCGAACGTTATCCTATAAAGCAGCTTATTGCATTTAAAATCTGTAAAAAAAAATATGATTCAAATTCTTTACAAGGCTGTTTAAGCGTCAAGTTTTATGGAGCAATGACCACGTGTTTAAGTGCCGCAAACCAGTTCCTTCCCTATCTTCCGTTTAGTTTTAAAAAGCCAAGCCAGCTGTCCGTTGGGCTCCCCGTGAAAACAATTGAAATTACTGGGCTGATCAATGTAAAAGATTGTCTGTAACTGTTTGAAGTTTAGCACTTTATGAGGCTCTTGTACTGAAGGTTTCATTCGATTTGACTCGATTTAACGTTTTAACACACCCATGTAT